>NC_056739.1:1277037638-1277152638 GCF_019279795.1 Protopterus annectens
TTTCTTTTTTTACTTGAACTTGTTCTGCCCTTTCCTTCAAAATTGGTGCCAAATTCAAACATTCATTTAAGCCAGGGGGAAATTTTGCTGCAAGCCTAAGCTGCCACATCAATTCCTTTTTGTAATAATTATCTACATTTTAATAGTCATCATCCTTTTAGTCAAAAGAAAAGTATAATTAAGGGTCAAGCAATTAGGGTAGCTAGAATGACATCTTCTGTGGAAGACCTTAAACCTGAGTTTGAACATCTAAAAAATATGTTTTTGGATAGGGGTTACCCTATGGGTCTGGTGGAAAAAACTCTTTATGAAGTATATGTTGAATGGGGTAAGAGATATACCCCATTATTAGGTAAGGGATTAAATAAAAATAAAAATTAATCTTCCGGGAAGATTGATAAAAAATCTAATGAAACCAATTTTGAAAATACTTGTATTTTACAATATAGTCCCCTATATCAACAAGTTAAAGATGTTTTGTATAAGAATTGGAGCATATTTAAAGTTGAGCGTGACAAATATCAAGTTTTGGGTGAAAAACCAGTGTTTGCCACAAAAATTGGATTTAATCTGAAAAGGATTTTAGAAAGTGGATCAAAATGTCTTGTAACAGATGAAGCTACTAATAATGGTACTAGATGTTGTGGGAGATGTAAATATTGTTCTTACGTTTTACAGGATACTAAGATTTGTTTGAAAAATCAGAATAACAATACAGTTCACCCTAGGAGAGGTAACTGTTTTTCTAGCAAGTTAGTTTACATTGCTATGTGTGACACTTGTAGCTCTTTCTATATTGGGAAGACTGAGAGGCTTCTCAAGACAAGAATTTATGAGCATTTGTACGATATAAAAAATAAAAAAGTTACAAATGCTTTGTATAAACACAGCATGACATGTAATGATTATACAGGTTTTCATTTTGCTATTTTAGATTTAGTTCATTTGGAAGCCAGAGGTGGAGACTGGCAAAACCTATTATTGAAAAAGGAATTGATGTGGCAGCTTAGGCTTGCAGCAAATTTTCCCCCTGGCTTAAATGAATGTTTGAATTTGGCACCAATTTTGAAGGAAAGGGCAGAACAAGTTTAAGTAAAAAAAGAAACAGTAAATATTTGTATATACATAATACATATTTATCTACTTGTGATATTTGAGCCTTCTTTCCTTGTACATATTGTATTATTACAATGTTTTAAGATATACAGAATTTTATTGAATTTTATTCTTGATGTTATAAATTAACCTTTGGTATTTTAAATCTTAATTAGGTTATTGGACTTGTTAACTGTTCAAATTTTGGACCAATCACTGACTAGTAGTTTATATATTAAAGCAGGTTTTTAGCTTTTGTATTTAATTCTGATGAAGTCAAGTTTCAACTGATGAAAACGCTTAATTTGGTATTAAAATAAAGAAAGTATTGGACTCACAACAAATAGTGCTTTTGTTAGTTGTAAATCACTTTGGCTGTGGCGTGCAGGGTCCTGGGTTTGGGCCTTGCAAAGGCTGTTTATTTTGTTGCTGGGCAGAACAAGGGAAGTTGGAAACTGAGTGATTAAGGCACTTTTAAGCAGTTGTAAGCAGGTTTGCTCGGGTTTGCACGAAGGTAAGCACTGCTAACTTCCAGTTACAGTTTCTTATACTGATTTAGCTTCTCAGTTGCTTAACCTTTGTAGACATTGCTTACTCCCATGCAAACAAGCTTAAACCTGCTTGCTGCTGCTTAAAAGTGCTTACTCCCATTTACCCATGCACTAATTTCTTTAAAAGAAATAAAAAAGGGTTGATAGGAAAATGGTGAAAAGGGGCACAAAGAGGGTAAGACAGTAGGGAAAATAGCTAGGGATTTGCAGGATGGGTGTAGGGAAGGTCAATAGCTGCCTATTTCTTCTACAGCAACAGCTGTGCATATACACCTATTTGGAGGTAGATTTGGACACTCATACCCCTGAGACAGTGGTGAGGACAACAATAATATTTTGTGAAGCCAATTAGATCAGATTACATGTGTCTAGTTGACATGTGTGCAAAATGGACAATTATGTATGGGGCGAAAATTTTTTTTGGGAACAGATTACCTTTTTTTTCTTTTTTTTAAGGTGAGAGTGGGATATTGGGGAGGGATAGTAGGTATATTTGGGGAGGTAGGTTAGGTAGAATAATAGACAAGATAGCATACAGGGGCAGTATATGACACATATGGGGAGTAAACACCTTGGATGGGGAGGGGTGTTTGGAAGTCAGAAGCTCATGAGCCCCCTAGTGGAAACAGTGGGACTGAAGTCCCCACCCATGGGCAGTCACCACTGCACCTTCACAGCCCCGAAGGTGACTGTGTTGGGGGCAGAGTGGGGGGGGGGCAGGCTGACCCTCTAGTTGCACCATGTGGCCCTCTAGCTGGTTTAGCAGATCTCCAGACTCCCTGTGGAGCTTGCTACGCACCAGACCCTGGACCCAGTGATGGGTGACAGTGTCCTGTCCACGCCTGCTCCCAGGAGGGGCAGTCTCCATCCCCTGAGGCTGTTCCACTCGAAGGTGGTGCAGGACCAGCAGACACGGAGGTCCTGGGTTGGGCCCTAGATGTGCTGGTGCCCCGTGCCATGGCCAGATGATGTGGGAGAAGTGGGTCCACTGGGACCGGCCTTCCCAAACGTGCTATGGTGTTTCAATTTTACAACATATGTGGGTTAGTAATAGTCAACACATTCCAGGATTAGGTATAACAGCATGCATAGATATTCTCATTAACCTGAAACACCAAATGTGGAACAGTTGCATACCAAGCAGAACACATGCATATATGAAACCACAGTGGCCATTACAACAGCATGCAAGTACATTGCTGGCAGCATGCCACCAATGTGGGAGTATTTCAACATGGCACATGCATAAAAACAAATTTAAATATTTATCAAACAATAGGACATATGTCCCAACAGTAGATTTTATAGAGCACATACCGATTGAGTTGTGTATCTAATTTATTGTTGCAGATATGGTGGGGGGAGAGAACGATGTCAATTAACAACTTGTATATCCCTGGAGTTCTCATTACTTTCCTAGTCAGTGCTGTGATCTGTACCTTACAGGTATTATTATACTAACCTGTGGCCTTAGTTTGGACAGTGGTATGGATGTCGACAACTATATACATGAACTGAGTTTTACCTGCAGTATATACCTCTTACCTGGTATACCTGTGGAGGTATTGTTTGTTAACACTACCTGACTGTTTCTACATATATTCCCAGATTCCAGGTTGATGTTATGCACATATCTGTCCATCTCTTACTGTGCACACTCTGGGCATGTCTTGAGAACATGCAGGTGAAACTGGGACATATTTTTGCTATTGCCCTCATAAACCTTTGTTGAGTTGTACGGCAGGTTTGTTTTCATAGACATTTTCCAAATATGTATAGACCTGACAGTCAGTTATATGACAATAAATGCTGCCTACATGTTAGAGATTAGCACGCTGATATGCCAGGGGGACAGGATAACAGCCAGTAGATATGGGCCACTTGACTGGACATTCTGGACAACTCTGTACACTTGTGGGGTATGAGTCTGCATACAACTTGCTATCTCTCCCGGGATTCAAACCATGGCTGTGTCTGCTAAATATAGAGCAGTGCACATCACAATTGAGTGTGCTATATAGCTATTGCTGTGTATCCCTTATAGATTCATAGATTCATAGATTAGTACTAGGCTAACTGCCCTTGCAAGCCATTTTAAGCTTAGCCAATTATCCCTTTTGAGACTCAAACCCTCTACCTTGTGTTTATAAGGCAAACACCTTAACCATTAGGCCACCCTCCCTTCTCTGATTTCTGTCTATAAGTCCTCAGTGGTTCTACAGTCTGACCTTGTAATTCCAACACTCTTATACAGGGTTTCCTAGACAGTTTTATTATGTAGCACAGTGTGGATGGCAGTGATGAGTAATACCGTATTATTCAGAGCAATTGCAACACTAACAATTCCGTACAATACCAGAGTAAACAGTACCAGTCCAGGATTTCAATCTTTTATTTCTAGGCACAGTTTTCGTATCTGACAGACCTGTGGAGGGAATGTTTGTCAGCAGAACCTGAATATTGCCACACATATTACTAGATTACACATTATTATTATACACATACGTCTCACTCTGTTACTGCACACACTCTGGTCACAGCTTCACAACATGGGGGTGGAGATGGGACATACTTTGCTTATTACTCTCATAACATTTTGGGGAGTTGCTAGAGTGACAGGGCTGTTCTTATAGATGTCTGGCAGTCAGTTGTATGTCATTACTTGCTGTCTAAATGTCTGGGATCATCTCACTGATTTGCCAGGGGGACAGGGTGACAGGCAGCAGATATGGGCCAGTTAACTGGACATTCTGGACATATCTGTACAGTTGTGGGGTATGATTCTGCATACAGCTTACTATCACTCCCTGGATTCGAACCATGGCTGTGTGTGCTAAAAATACAATATTTCACATCTCAGTTGAGTGTACTGTTTAGATTATGTTGTCTATTTTTTCACTGTTTTCTGTCTAAGTCTCTCTCAGTTGCACAATATGTCCTCTTGTGATTACAACAGTCATATACAGACATTCCTATACATTTTATTTATGTAGCACAGTGTGGGTAACATTGCCTAATACAACAGTACTATTAAGAGATTGCAACACTACATTACCATATGATACCAGAGTAAACACAGGCAGTCCAGCAGGTAGACCTTTATTGTCAGGCTGTTAACCTTTTATTTGCATGCAACCTATATGAGACTTTTCCTGCCATATTGTCTGGTGTATTCAGTACATGCCTTAAACAATACAGGTTTTATACTGGCAATTAACTTTCTACTACTTTTAGATTTATTTCTTATGACAGTACATGCAAGAGTATTACTAACCTGCCTTATGACGCAACCTCTACAATCTACAAGCATGGGCTTCCCGGTTCACAGCCCACTTGTCTGCCGTTGTCAAAGACATAAGAGGAATATTTAGCCATACCTATCCATAATATACATGAGCTGGCAATTATTAAACAGGTAGTGGACTGATATTTACACATGGCTGGGGCATCCCCTGTCTGCCTAGCCTCTTGGATCCACTGATCCAAGAGCTCCCTCTTTCTCCGCTTCATGTCGGCATAGTGATGCCTGACCTGCTCATCAGTTTGAGCTATGCCAGTGGCACTGATGAGGTCATGGGTGAGATGGTCCCAGGCTTCCACTTTATATTGGGAACCCTAGTACTGACCCTGCAGCAGTCTCTGGTCATGGTCTTTAACAAGGAGTCCTGCCATAACTTTGGACTCCGGGATGCCCCAGTGCTGCACCCAGAAGTGCACTCACTCTCCCACACTGGTCATAGTGCCTACAGGAGGAAGATGCAACTAGTTATGAGATGTATTCCTGCCTGTTGGGTATAAATAAGGCCGATTTCCTACCTTTGCTATGATTGGACAGTTTTGAACATGCTAATCTATGGGCAAACCTGCTTACTTAAGGTTGGCATTGCTTAAAGAGGTATACCAATGGGCAAACTGATTTAGCTGGCCTACACATTGCTTACACCTAGTAAGCAGGGCTGCGCAAAGCTTAGTGTTGCTTAATTTTTAATTTGCATACTATTTGCTGTTTGGCATTGATTTATTATTCATTACATGTTATATATGTGTTTGGTATCCATGATTTATGTGTAAGTGCACTGTACGGGGCCCTTGTGTTTATTAGGGGATTTCAACACTTTATTACAATGACACCTCACATCTGGACTTAATGCAGTACTCCAGTTCACATATTTATGTTATGTAGTAGGTTATACAACATAAAACTGTATATAGATTCCTTTCCTTTCACATGTTAAGTTTAATATTCCTATAATGAGGATCTGTTTGGTGATACCTCAATCTTATGTACTGCTGTGATGGTTAACTACTGTGACTATAGTGTACAGGGTCCTGGGTTAAACATCTGCAAGGGTTGCTTATTTTGTTTTTGGGCAGAACAGCAGGGCTTGCATACAGAGTGATTAAGACACTTTTAAGCAGTTGTAAGCGGCTTTGCGCGGGTTTGCGTGAAGGTAAGCAATGCTAACCTCCAATTAAATATGCTTACAGAGAGTTAGCTTCAATATTGCTTAGCCTGTGTGCACATTACTTACCCCCATGCAAACTGGCTTAAACTCGCTTACTACTGCTTAAATATGCGCACTCCCAATTACTACTGCTTAATAGTGCTTACTCCTGCTTACCCCCACACTAATTTAGACAGAAGTGTAAAATGTTTTTTTGGAAAGGTGGTGGATTTGGACACTCTATGGATTTATCATTCATTACACATTATACCTTTGATTTGTATCTCTGATTCATGTGTACATATACTGTATGGGGCACCTGTGTTTATCTGTGGATTTTACATTATTACAATGACACCTCACATCTGCATTTAAAGCAGTACTACAGTTTACAAATATATGTTATTTAGTAGGTTATGCAACAAAAAATATTGTTCATAAAGTGATTTGATATGGAAAATGGGATGTACTGGAGTGAGACTTGAACCGGGAATGACTGCTCATAAGGTGAATGCTCTGCCCACTACACTACTGCAGTACTGCTTCATTTGCATATATCTTGATATTTATCTTCTTGTGCCATTTAAGCTGCAGTATATGTAGCTAAGCAATGGGCAAACCTGCTCACCTATGGTTACATTTTATCTGTTTGATAAAAAAAAAATAACTTGTTTATATTATTATATTTTAACTATTGCTTTTATAAACTTGGGGGGGGGTGTTGCTTGGGGTATGCAACCCCCTATGAGCGGTCTCACTTATTGTTATTACTAAACTGCAGTTCTTGATTGCAGGGGCGTGTATATTGTGAGAGCTCTGCTCTCGGACACGCCCCCTTCAGTCGTCCACACTCTGTGTCCGCTTAGAAGCTCAGGCAGCGTGCCTTCATTAATATGTATAGCGTGCTGCCGTGCTGCTCGTAAATAGTCACTTCTGTGCAGGACTAAGCTAGTCTTGCACAGAAGATTACTGAATCCGGGGGAATGTGAATGTGTAGCACAGGAAATTGACAAGCTTGATGCAAAAATTAAACAGGATTTATTATTTTTTCAATATAAGGAATTGTATTTTAAGATACTTGACAAGGTGGAGAGAGGAATTAATAATCTTTTTCATAAAAAGAAAAGAAAATTAGAAAGGGACATGAAGCAATATGAAAATAAAAAGGTGTACCCTGCTGAAAGTGTTTTAAATTCTAGTTCTAAGAATGCTTATACACCTAGTTACAGCAAAGTATTGAGAGGTTGTACTGAAAATGATGAAAGTTCAGAGAATTATTATGTAGCAGCTCAGGATTTTCAGACATTGCATCGCTCGGAGAGACTGGCCCACAGGTATACAGACCAGGGAGAGTAAAATGTAAGGTATTACTCACAACCACAGAGGAAGAATATATACAGGAATGTGAACCATTACAGTAACTTAGAGCAACTGAAAACAATATTATACACAAGGAAAATGGTTTTACAATATACAGCTATATGGGCAGGGTTATTACATCTGAATAATTTAGTTTATTGTCCAAGGGCATTGTTTGTCCCAGAAAGAAAAGGATATTTAATTGACAACATTACTGAATTAAAAATGTATACTAGAAAGTTAAATTTTGATATATAGTTTTCAGGGCAAAGTTTAAATACTATAAAAAGTACTAGAGGCCATTTAGTTACACCTAAAAAGTATAGTACATTTAATCCCCTTCTGCATCCTTTATTGGATACATTTGAGAAAATAGTTATGGAAGATATATATATAAAATCCATGAAAATGATAAAAAATGTTACTTGGAATCTTACCAAATTGGAACATGATTTAATGGTAGAATTTAGAAAGGACGATACCCTACATATCATGATGCCAGGCAAAGGAGGGGAAATAGTATTATTTAAGGCCATTGACTATTCAAATGAGATTCAAAAGTTATTGTTTGATGAAGAAACCTGCACTGTAGTCTCCAAGAATCAGATAAATATATCCTATTCATGTATAGATTCATATTTGGAAGAATATTTGTTGAATAAGAGGATAGATATAGATTTGTATAACTTTTTATATAGGAAAGGCCCTGTAATTCCTGTTTTTTTTTTGGAACTCCTAAAATTCATAAAAATGTGGAATCCCCCCCCCCCCCATTTAGACCTATTTTGGCAGCAAAGGGTTTAAAGATACACCCCTTAGCAGTATTGGTAGATTCATGGGTACAGCATGTAATTCAAAAAACTTCCCATTTGGTTTGAGATTCCTGGGAATTCCTAGGTCTTTTAAAGAAATATATCTGGGAAAAAGATCTAATTTTCTTCACAATATATATATATAAAGGATCTTTTCACAGTAATTCTTAAGGCTGAAGGGCTTGTTTTTTTGAGGAAGCTTTGTTTCAAATTTCAGATTTAAGACAGGAACAGGTAACACTTATTTGTGAGCTTTATGAGTTTGATATTGGAAAATAACTTCATTTTTTTGAAAGAGAATATTTCCAACAAACCAAAGGAGTAGCAATGGGGGCAGCGTGTGCCCAAGTACATGCAAACATGGTATTCCTGGGTTGGGAGACCTCATTTGTGTTCAACTGCTCTTATTGGAATAGAATAAAAATGCATTCAAGATTTGTGGATGACATTTTTGTCCTTTGGAAAGGTACATGTGAGGAAGCAGAGGAATTTGTTAAGTATTTGGGAAATACAACAGAGTTTTTGAAATTTACATATCATCACGACAAAAATGTAATTAGTTGTTTAGATACATATATATCTCAGTACAATGATGGGTTTAAATCAAACGTTTATAGAAAAGATACGTTTTATAATTCTTATCTACACTTCAGAAGCAGTCAACCTATAATACAAAAAAAGAGTATAGTAAGAGGACAGGCCATAAGAGTGGCAAGGATGACACCACATAGAGAAGATGTGTTGGAAGAACTTGAGAACATGAATGAGATGTTCCAAGAGAGAGGTGTACCCCAGAAATTGGTCATTAGAAATAACAATGGAAGTATATGAGAAATGGAGCATTATTTGTAAACCCCATACTAGGTGTGGGTTTAGAAAAATAAAGTAATACATCCCTTGTCAGTAAAGATGAATACAAAAAGGCATGTATAGTTGAATACGATCACTTAGGTGAAATTAAAAAAGCCCTTCAAAAAATTGGAATATTTTTAGGGTGAACAATGAGGTATTAGAAAAGGTGGAGGAAGGTCTAAGATTTGTTAATAAGACAGGAGCAAATTTTAAAAGGTTGTTTGAGCATAAAATACAGTCCAGGGTAGATTCTGATTGTAGAATCATATCGTGTGGTGCTTGCCATCAGTGCCCTTACATAAATCAGGAAGCTAGTATTACTATGAATAATAGATTGCAAAGTGAGATAAAATTTCAGAAGGGAAATTGTGCCACCAGTAGAGTGGTGTATTTAGCTACTTGTTCCACATGTTGCACATTCTATGTAGGCAAGACCGAGCATCCCCTCAAAAATAGAATATATGAACATAAAAATGATATAAAAAATAAAAAAAAACACAATAATGCTTTGTTTAAGCATTCCTTGAATTGTTTGAATTTTAAAAAGTTTGTGTTTGGTATTTTGGAGCATGTAAAACCTGAGCCCCGGGGTGGTGACTGGAGAAATTTGTTAAAGAAAAAAGAAACTGAGTGGCAGATAAGATTAGCAGCTATGATCCCCCTGTGGATTAATGACTCTATATCGATTATTCCTATGCTACATGACAAAGCAAACAAATTTTGATTTGTTTGGTTATGGTTTTTCACTTGAATATACATATAAGTATACATGTGTGTGTGTGTGTGTGTGTGTGTGTGTGTGTGTGTGTGTGTGTGTGTGTGTGTGTGTGTGTATATATATATATATATATATATATACACACACACGTATATATATATATATATATATATATATATATATATATATATATATATATATACACACATGCACAAAAAAAAACTTTTATGAGAAATGTTTAGTTAGAAGTTTTTTAAACTGGTAAAATATTGTATGCTTTTTTTAAACAAAATGGGGATGGAGTTTTTACCAGTCTATTGAGAAGTTGCATCCTTGTGACATTTAATGTTTGGATTGGTCAAATGAGTTGTCTGTCTTGCTTATAATGGTTATATAAAGTGCTTTTAACTGTAAACTTCACTATTCTGATGAAGTCTCCATTGGCAGAGATGAAAGCGCTTAAGTCTTAGTTTCATAATAAAGAAGTGTGAACCTGGAGATGCCTGGATAATTTTTTTTACATTTTACTGGTGTTTTTTGGTGTTTGGACTTTGGATTTCATTTTTATTACACCTTGGAATGAGTCCTGGCTATAACATGGACATTCTTGTCCATTTAGAGCTATCTGGTGTGATCAGCAAAAATACTGGATTAAATTTGTTAAAACAAGAAGCCTCCTTTTTGAAAGGGGAGTCAACAAGGCTTATAGAGCTTTTTTCACAAAAAGAAAGTGGTATAGGAAATGTGTGCTGTGTGCTTACTTCACTTACATTTTGTGTTTTTTCTGTCCACGGACACTAACATTAGTGTCCACAGACACACACTCTTCGTTGATGAACATTTACGTGCAGGGGGCATGTGTATTGTGAGAACTTTGCTCTCAGACACCCCCCCTTGTGCTCGTATGCATACCGATGTATGTAGCAGGGCATGGCAGCCTACCTTCATACATATGCATGGTGCGCTGCCGTGCTGAATGTACACAGTCCTGCACGGAAACATTACTGAATCCGTCAGATAAAATGGGGGTGAAGTTTTTAACAATCTATTGGGAAGTTGCATCCTTGTGACATTTAATGTTTAGATTGGTCAAATGAGTTGTCTGTCTTGCTTATAATAGTTATATGAAGTGTTTTTGACTGTAACTTCACTATTCTGATGAAGTCTCCATTGGCAGAGATGAAAGCACTTAATTCTTAGTTTCATAATAAAGGAGTGTGAACCTGGAGGTGTCGGGATCATTTTTTTCTACATTTTACTGACTTTTTTTGGTGTTTGGATTTTGGATTTACCTGTCTAAAGGTGATTGTGTTAGCCATTTCAAGTTTGCCTACCATCTGATACTCTTTTTTTTTTCATGTTTTGAAGTCACCCATTCTTAACAGGCATCCTACACATCAGACCACCCAGAAAATAATTTATTTTTCCCTGGGACCTGAACTATATCCTTGAAAAATTAAGATTACCGTCTTTTGAACCTACTTCCCCTATATCTTTAAGATTCTACACTTCAAAAATATTTCTGCTAATGGCCTTAATATCTGCAAAAAAATATTTCTGAATCACGAGCTCTAATGTCTCTTCCCCTATTTCTGATGTTCCACAAAGACAGAGTCACCTTCAGGAATAACATTGCCTTTATGCCTAAAGAAGTAGCTGAAATGTCTTTGAATCATACCATGTACCCCCTTCAATGCTCAAAATAAGGGCAAAGGGATACTTTATTTACTTGACATGCACAAACAAGTTAGATTCTATTTGGACAAAATTATCATATCTGATCAATTGCTCATTTCCTTTGAAATGAAGAGACAGGGTCATCCAGTTTTGCAAATAGACCATTTCTAGGTGGATCTCCCATGCCATTTCTTTTTCTTATTCCTTCCACGGTAAATCCCTGCAAGCACACATTAAAGCACTCTCTAGTAGAGCTGTTTGCTTCTTCTACTGCTTTTTTCAGGGGTATTCATTCCATGTCTGTTTTAGAGGCAGCTACTTGGTCTTTCAGTCATGCCGTTAACAAACATTACAAAATAGATGTATTTTCTACAGCTGGAATGAGCTTTGCCAGAACCATTCTTTAAGGGTTACTAAACTTGAATTCAGTCTCCCAGACCTTCAGCCAGTTAATTATTTCATCTTTTAGCATTTCTGCAACAGTTATCTAATAATGATGAACAATGTACAGTTGTGTAAGAACTTAAGCATAAAATGATATGTTCAAATAGACCACTGTTATATTACATACACCCTCCCACCATTCCCCTTCCTCCTTATTTTTCATAGGCCAAGGTGAAATTCCTTTTCCTATTTATTCTTCTTCTCCTCTTTTCTTGACTGAGTCTATCTGTTTAGAGCTTATGCCTCAGTATTTCCTGGGGCAAGAAAGCTCTGACAACTTTTGCATCTGTATATTCCCTTAAGCACCAGCACTTAGTCTTATGCGTATGTCTGAATGAAGTCAGATGTGAGATGAGTCTAAGTTTTGGTAGAGTGGATATGGATGGATGGTATCATATATATATATATATATATATATATATATATATATATATATATATATATATATATATACACACACACACACACACACATACACACACACACAAATAACTTTTATTCAAGCATCAGCTTTGTGCATCTGGTATGATCCTCATGCATGGTGCATATATATTTCACCTTGTGGTTGCCCTAGTTTTAAAAGTAGTACTTCATAGTTCAATTATTCTTTTTATATGGCGAAACATTGAGTGCAACCCACTCCCAAGGGTTAAAATTCAAACATTTCCAGGGTGAAATCATTTTTGCTTTTTAATTTCTTCCTCATCCTTATTACTGACAGTCCTTTATTCTGTTCTGTGCCTTTTCAAATCCTTGTTCCTTGTCTCTTCCTTTTTCTTCCTTGTTGTTTTTTTGCATCTTCCCAATCTTACTTTTTCTTTAGTTTATTTATTCCGATAGTTGTATTGTTTCCCACTTGGTCCATTTTCTTATCTGCACTTCACTTGGTCTACTTTTAATCCCTTATATTCTGTTACTTTAATCTCATTCAGTATGTGTATTACCGCTTGCATGTCTTGTTCTTTACTCATTTTCCAGTGCTCTGTTATCTCTGTTTTAACACTTAGTAACATTAAGATTATTAAGCTCCTGACATGTCGACTCAGTTGAAAGTCTTGTAGCCAGCTGGTGTAGAATTCTATCATGATGCTTCCCTTTAATACCATAAGATCATTTGTATAAATTTTTGTAATTTCCCTTTTATAGATCTCAAGTTTAGGAAAAAGGTAGTGAGAGTACTAGCCACGATGTGTAGCGTCTTCTAGTTCCGTAAAAACTCAGACAGCAACAGCAGTATAAAATCCAAATTCGATTTATTAGAGATAAAAAACATATGATGAGCGCTTGAGTGTGACCACGCTTCAGATAATTTTAATGAAAACTGATGTGCATTTAAATACTTGATTGCACGGGAAAATTCTTCTCTTCACAACAATTAACTAATTATGGTGTTGTGCTACTATCAAATATTTTGCAATACCTATTACAACCATTTGAAATGCTGCTTGGAGAACACTAAAACTTCAGTAAACAATGATTAATATGCATTTAAAATAATTACGCAAAATGTAATAACAAGAAATATATATATATACTTTTTTATGACAAAATATCTCTATATGGAATGAACTAATTAATAAAATCTATGTCATATGACAGAATATACCCGTTGGTAGTCAATATACAACATTTTGTTGTTCTGAATTATATTAATTGTAAAAATATTTTATTATATAATTGTTTTAGATCTTATTAAATATATATTTAAAGCTAAAAATATACCTAAATATAAAAGCATAAATATTTAATGTTTGTATACACTGTTAATATACAACTTTAGGTACTCTTAAATAATGAATTTGCTATTTATGGCAGTGTATATACATACATCCTGAAACAAAACATTTTGCTAAAAAAGCAAAAAACAAAGAAGCAATGAAAAACAAAAAAACAGAAAAAATATGAAAATCTATCTAGCTGAGTATTCATTAGGTAACTATATGTAATATCTATAATATATAAGTAACTATTAAGTACATGTATATATATAAATTAATAAAACAGTTGAATGAAAGATAACCATTGATTTTATATATGACTGAAGATGTTATATTAGTCAGTCCTTATGTATAATCAATGTTAATGTATGTGTTCGCTATATGCTGTATAACTATATAAATCATATGACATCAAAAAATATAGTAAGGATGAATTGTCATTTTCTCCCTACGTTTTAATAGGGAGAAAATGACAATTCATCTTTACTATATTTTTTGATGTCATATGATTTATATAGTTATACAGCATATAGCGAACACATACATTAACATTGATTATACATAAGGACTGACTAATATAACATCTTCAGTCATATATAAAATCAATGGTTATCTTTCATTCAACTGTTTTATTAATTTATATATATACATGTACTTCATAGTTACTTATATATTATAGATATTACATATAGTTACCTAATGAATACTCAGCTAGATAGATTTTCATATTTTTTCTGTTTTTTTGTTTTTTGCTTTTTTAGCAAAATGTTTTGTTTCAGGATGTATGTATATACACTGCCATAAATAGCAAATTCATTATTTAAGAGTACCTAAAGTTGTATATTAACAGTGTATACAAACATTAAATATTTATGCTTTTATATTTAGGTATATTTTTAGCTTTAAATATATATTTAATAAGATCTAAAACAATTATATAATAAAATATTTTTACAATTAATATAATTCAGAACAACAAAATGTTGTATATTAACTACCAACGGGTATATTCTGTCATATGACATAGATTTTATTAATTAGTTCATTCCATATAGAGATATTTTGTCATAAAAAAGTATATATATATTTCTTGTTATTACATTTTGCGTAATTATTTTAAATGCATATTAATCATTGTTTACTGAAGTTTTAGTGTTCTCCAAGCAGCATTTCAAATGGTTGTAATAGGTATTGCAAAATATTTGATAGTAGCACAACACTATAATTAGTTAATTGTTGTGAAGAGAAGAATTTTCCTGCGCAATCAAGTATTTAAATGCACATCAGTTTTCATTAAAATTATCTGAAGAAGCGTAGGTCACACTACGCGAAAGCGCTCATCATATGTTTTTTATCTCTAATAAATCGAATTTGGATTTTATACTGCTGTTGCTGTCTGAGTTTTTACGGAACTAGAAGATGCTACACATCGTGGCTAGTACTCTCACTACCTTTTTCCTACAACTTTGACAGTTTGGTGGTGAGAGATCTACTCAGCAGTGAGTTTGCCTTCCCAAAAGATATGTCTCTAGTCTCCCATTTCATTTAAATCACATTTCAGGCACATAGGAAAATATTAGGTTAGCTGCCCTTCTGGGCCATTTTAAGCCTTGCCAGTTTCCCAAATGTGAGACTCAAATTCTGTACCTTGTGTCTGTGAGGTAAACACCTTAACCATTATGCCAGCCATCCCTTTAGGGGAACATTTTATGGAGCTTGTCTGACATGTAAAAGTACTTGTGTAGGCATTTCCAGGCAAATATTTTCAGTCTCCTAGATTTTGTTGCTCTTCTAATCACAGTATATATTTGGTTAGTATTAGGCTAGCTGCCCTTCTGGTCCATTTTATGCAAGGTCCTTTTAACCAGAGACAGAGCGAGGGTAAGTAGGTCAAAGCTGAGAAAACCTCTCAGAAGAGAAGAAGGCATCATAAAGACAGAGGGAGCAAGGGGCCTACTGAACACTCCACCCAACAGAGAGCAGCTGTGACTGTTCCAGGCTGCTCCTTCCATGTACCCCAACATTCCCACTTGGCCCTTTTAGCATGCAAACCTCCCCTTTCCCTCAGAAACCGAGATATGCCGCTATTTGACCTCCTGCTCCCAACATCATCATCAGCCCCCCCTTTTCCGATTTTTTTCTATATAGGGTCGGGGTATCGTGTTAACTGTCACCAGCTCTCTTGATTCAGTGCCACACTCCTGCCTTTATCAACACTCATGCCTGACTGTCACAGATCCTCTTTCACACAATCCATCCACCTCTTTGCTGGATGCCCTCACTTCCTCTAAGCTTCTTCCTATCTGTCCTAAACCTTCCTCACCAGATTGTCTCCTGCTCCCAACAGTGGTACAGCATTACAAGGGATCAATGAGGCCTAAATATAGTCACCATGGGTTACAAACTTCACTTTTTCATAAAGCCAATAAAAAGAGGTATTTCTCCTGTGCTTAAGGACCATCAAAAGTTAGTGGTACCAATTTTAGTAGAGGTGCTAACACAAGGTACTACAAAGAAGGTTCCCACTAATCAGGAAGGAAAACGATTGCACTCAAAACTGATTCTAATACTAAGGAAAAACTGACTCTTTACATAAGCCATCAGACATTGCTTGAAATATCCAAAGTTATGATAAGCTGGAAACACAGCACAACTTAGTTAACCTCCCAGTTTGTCACTAAAAACAGTATACATGATCATTTAAGACTCATTTACATATAGACTGGTTAACCAAAGCTCCACAGAAGAAATTTATTGATAATTAGATGGGAAATAAGAAGCCTCACCCTCTTCAGGTTAATGGGGTTAACCCTAAAAGTAACTTAATTTTACTTTAAACATTATTTGCTTTTAAAGCAAGCCATTGTAGAGTCAGTGGTTTTCCTTTCCTTTATACAGCAGTCTGCTTAAGCTGTAGTTCAATTTTAAGTTATTTTCTGTAAATTTTAGATTGAAAATCTGTACAATTCATAGTTACAGTTCATAAAATGTGTTGTTGTTCTTCTGGCTTTTCCCGGTTAGGGGTCGCCACAGCGGAACTCCGGTCCACTAATGATTGGCAGTAGATTTTTTACAGGTGCCTAGGTGCCAGCTCGACACCCAACCTTCAACTAAGGCATGCCCATTCTACGCATGTCTTTCGAACGCCACTCGACCACTGGGAGGACATGCAGACTCCACACAGAAGGCGCTCCTGCCGAGAATTGAACGGGAGAACCTCTTGCTGTAAGGCAACAAAGCTACCACTACACCACCACGGCTTCTCCACTGTTATATATATTTACTGTAAATTCTAGATGATGTACCCATTCTTCTCTTCCACAGGTGAACAACTGCTTCCATGTATTTTCATCACAGACATCCATCAGTACACAGTAATGGCTTAAACAATCAAACAAAAGATGCATGTTTGCTAAGTGAGAAATACAGAGGGACAGACTACTCTTACAGTACAGAGGATAGCAGTGTCCATTATTGTGGGTAACCACAATGATTAAACCTTAGGTGATCCTTAAAATGGTGTCTGATACTTCCAGAACTGAGCCTCAATGGAGATAGGCACACTTTTAAAGGACATAGAAATGAAACAAACTTGTATGGAAAATATATAGAACACAAAAATCGTTTTCTGTGGTCCCAAAGTAGGTTTTTCTGTTGATATGGAGGCCCTATAGGACAAGACCAGTTCCAGCAATAAACTGCCTGCTAAACACTTGCATTTTCTGTCAGCAATAAATGCATCATAATATATTACAAAGGTTATTCCAGAGGACTTACCATACTGCCCAGTTTTCTCACTTATTTTCTCGGTTTATAAAATGGGAATCTTGCACTTTAACTATTTCTTTTACAACAATATAAATAAAAAGAAGGATGCATAAGTGTTTAACAAGTAAAAAGAATTAGTGTTGGACAATGCAGAATATATATATACATATATATATATATATATATATATATATATATATATATATATATATATATTTTTCTACCAATGCACAACTTTCCATGGCTTGTAATATGCACAGTTTCTAAAGCTTCACAGACTGATACAAAGAAAACTCACATGTATCTGTACTACAATTTTAATAGCTGTTTATTACAGCTAACAAATAGTGAGAAATCATAAGAAAAAAAATATATGTAGCTGCTGAGCACCAATCAGGCATACATTCCTCCATTTATAACCCCCCTCTCTATGCTTGTCAGAGCTTGAGAAGCTGTGCTTTCATTTGACATTTCAATGTGTACCTTGAAAATACAGGTTTCTTCAGATCTAAAACAAGTTTACTTAAGTATTTGTTACATAACTGTGTCATAGGAATGAGAAGTGTACTAACTACCAAATTACATTAAAGCAAGTACTAGTTAGATATTTTTAAAAACAGCCTGGACACTTGTTATGGGAACAAGTGTTTTGTTATATTGGCATGTTAGAAGGGCATTAATGCCTGTTCTTGAAATATTTGTATGTATGTATGTGTGTAAAATATCTGATGGTGAGCAGGCTTAGCTGACTTTGCCTCATGAAAGTCTGTTGTCATAATAGGTTCATAGGTTTATAGATTGGTACTAGGCTAACTGCCCCTTGGGCCATTTTAAGCCTAGCCAGCTATCCAATGTGAGAATCAAACCCTTTAACAAAGGTACTGGACTGACAAACACAAGATTAATCAACATTTACTTATTCAGTTTTTCCATGTCAGTCTATTAAAATGATCACTGTATACGTAGAGGTGCTGACTCCATACCTAAACAGCTCTGTTTTCTCTTCCACGAGCAACCAAAATCCAAGAATGGATGTGTGAGTACTGACATTCGCAAGTTTTATTTGTATATTCAGCATCTTCCATTAGAAGTAAAAGGAGATCTGTACCAGTAGCCAGCTAGTCTTGATGGGAATGTATTTGTGCAAGTGGTTCTAGTCTTTCCTTAGATTTCTGTGTTTGAGTGGGGCTTACCTCTCACCTCTCAAAATCCAAAAGAGGGAGTCTAAGACAAAGCCCCTGAAAATCTGGGGTATTTGCCTAATATCAGATTTACATCAGCATTAGAGACACAGATAAATTTAACTTTTATTTTATTGTAGTGCCTTTGCACATCAATCTACAATAGTACAAATGTACAGAATCACCTACAAGCTGTAACACCCAAAACCAGAATTACCACTGAAGAGGCATCACTATTTTCAGTTTGGAGTAAGTCTACACAATGCACTCTGCCACCACATACAACCATCTACATACTGTCTAAAAAAACTAAAAAGTTTTCTTCATGCAGTCTGTGCTTTAGAAGCATGATTATATTCTAGTCAAGGCCAAGTAGCAGCATTTTCTGAGAGGTTCAGTCCCCTAATAAATGCTGCCATATTCAGACTTGTGAACCTGTCATGGTGCCCAGTTCTAACTCTGTAATCCCCCAGGACATTACTCCCACTGAAGATCCCCCTGTGTTTAATGAAGCTTATGTACAAACTTACCGATTTATTTTGGTTTTTATTTTTATGTGATACCTAAGGGGGCTACTCCTTGTTTTTAACACCTTTATTAAATTATCACTTAAGACATAGGCAAGCATGCATTAACAGAAAAGAAAACAAACCATATTAACATTTTTTCCATTTCCATACATTTTACTTCATGTACCTTTTCTTTCTTTATAACTATCATTAGTCCAACATTGCATAAATTGCTCAATTCCTGCCTTCCCTTAAACTTCACACATCCTCCTCCTTAACATTATTCTGCATGTATTTTTCCCATAATTTCCATTTATTTCTATGTACATTTCTCCTTCTGTTTTTCAAAAATTCCTTTTCCAGTTATTTTATCTCTATTATAGTATTCAGTACTTCAAGTACAGTTGGTTTAGACTTTGAGTTCCATTTTTTAGTAATTGTTTGTATGCCAGCCAACATAATAAAACTCAGACTTTACCATGTCTAAGCAATTCAGTTACTGTAATCCAGCTCAAAAGAATGATTTCCTTAGTTACAGCCATTTGGTCACCCAGTATTTCTGACAGAGTACTCTGTAGGGAATTTTTAAAATCTGCCAACTCATTATACAACCAGAACACGTTCCCAGTTACCTCTTTCTTCCCCATCACACCTCTAACATTTACTAATCTACCTGAGGAAAAATTCTTTGGCGTATAAAAATACCTATGCAAACACTTCAAAGTAAAAATTCTAAACTTTCTGGATTTACTACATACTTCTGAGCAATATATATGCCCTCCCATCGTTCCCTTGCAAATTGTTTTTCCAGTGTCTCTTCCCAATTTTTTCTAACCTCCTCTAATTAATTCTTATAGTTATGAAATATTTTACATGCCCTCTTTAACAGCAACCCAGTCCCCAACGTATCTCTTCTTCTGCAACTAATTCTGACAAACCCTTGTGAAATATAACCATAAGGGTAGCTTCAGCCTCATCCCCTTTACATAACGGGATTAATCTTCCAATGAACTGCTTAGATTAATGGAGACAGTTGCAGTTGTAAGGTATGATCTCCTTTAATAGAATCTCCTTTAACAGATATATTTATGTTCTTGTGATTATGTAAATTTTATTAACTCTAGAAAATACTCTAACATTAAAGGATCAGTATGTGAACAAGTGTGTTGGAAGTCGTAGCATTTCATGGCTGTCTGCCATATGGAGTATGCTCAAGTGTCTCTTAAAATCTCTCTACAGGGGAATCTAATAATATTTCCTAGGACCAGCTGAAACATTGTTGGGGAAGTAGTAAGTTTCCAGTAACCTACCCAAATTGAAATTCCCTGTTGTAGTAACATCCATTCCCTAATAAGGTATCCAGTCTCACTTGCTTAGGTGTTTGGGAGCAGGTAGATGTTAATGTTTTTGATTTTCATGCCCTATATATTTGCATTTATCATGATGGATCAGACGTGTTCATCTGTAGATATCTCTGGTAAAGAGAATCACAATAATTTCTTATTAGAGTAGTTACTGTTTTTGCATGTGTGAGGGCTGTAAGAGAAATAACCATTAGAATACCTTCCCTTGATCAGTGTGGTATGTTCTAATTGAGACAAACAGGTTTCCTCCAAGCAAACAATGTGAAGCTTAATGGCATGCAAATATGCAAAAATCCTTCCTCTTTTTCTTCATTAGCAAAAATATGAACTCAGCAACGCAGCTTGTTTGGACTTAAAGCTTATTTTTAAACAAAATGATGTTTTGAGAAATGGTGCATGTAAGCGCTCCAGTACTGTTATTCCAAACAGCCACCCTGTTGCTCATGCCTTTTATAGTATGTGTGAGTTGGAAATAAGAGAATTGTATGATAAGAATAAGTTTCAAAAGTTGTTTTAATCTTACAACTTCTGAACGAGATTCATTATGGAAACTTATTAATGATTGTGATGTTATTATTAAGGAGGCTGATAAGGGTGGGGCAATTGTTTTAATGAACAGAGAGAGATACTTACACGAGATGTATGCTTTTTTAACTGATGCACATATTTTTAAGAATGTTACTAAGGTTGATGTAGATAAGCATATTGCTAATGTGAATACCACTAATTTTGATCTGCAAGTAATGAATGATATTACAGTTGACATGTTTTGTTATTTTAATGTCTCTTTTTCGAGACTACCAATTTTATATGGATTACCAAAGATCCACAAATGCCTAGAACACCCTCCTACAAGACCTATAGTCTCAGGTAGGGGTTGGATAACTGAGCCTATTTCATTATATTTGCAAGCTGTTTTGTCAAAATTGTTACCATATGTTGTTAAAAGTTATATTAAAGATACTAATCATTTTTTAGAATATCTGTATGAATGGTTCAGTCAAAAGGAAAAAGAGTATTTTTGGATGGTAACTTTAGATATTCAATCGTTGTTTACTGTCATCCCTAACACCTATGGTACTGAAGCTACTAGAAAATTTCTTAGCAAAAATGTACAAAATACAGGAAGACGTGGAAACAATATGTGAACTTCTTGAGTTAGTATTAAGTAACAACTTTTTTATGTTTGATAATAAGATGTGCCATCAGATTTATGGTGTGGCAATGGAGACTCCTGTTGCTAACACCTATGCTAATTTAGTATTGTACAAATGGGAGAATGAGGTAATTTATAATGGACCATTAGAATATGTCACAAAAGTAAAATGCTTCAAACGCTTTGTGGATGACGTTTTTTTCATTTGGTATGGTACTAAAGGGGAACTAGATCTGTTTTTGGAATATCTGAATTCAAGCACTGATTTTCTGAGATTTACTATGTTCAGCTCTGTTAAGGGTGTTAATTTTCTAGATATTGCTATAGACTATGATGGTGTTGATTTACACACTACTGTTTATAGGAAACCAATACATAGAAATAAGTTATTGCATTGCAGCAGCATACATGCTCCTCATATTTTTATGGGCATCACCAAGGGACAGTTTATTCATATAAGTAGGTGAAACACAAATCTAGAGAAGTGTCAACAACAAATGAGGGAATTGAAGGAATAATTTATAAGTAGAGGATATAATCAGGAGATACTTGATCAGAAAATTAGTGAGGTGCTGCAAATGAGACAATCTACAGCTAACCTAGTTTTGGCTCAAGACCAACCTTAGAACTGGTTGATAAACACAGTATGTGTAGTAACAATGATATGTTATGTTATGTTACAACATATAATAGAGCTATAAATGCTATTAAGCGAATTATAAATAAAAATTAGTGTATCTTAAGGTCTCTACCAGATTTATGTTCACTTATTCATACTGTCCCTAGATTTTAATATCGGAATTGCCCCAATCTAAAACAAAAATTATGTTATAAAGATTTAAATACTATCATGGATAACAGGTTGTTTAAATGTTATGGTACAATTCCATGCTATAATTGCTGCAGCTGCTGTGAACTTATCAACAGACAAGATACATTTATACATCCCTCAACTAAAAAAGTATTTAAGTTTAAATGTACTGCAACTTGTGACTATTAACATACCCCAGGATTCAGCAAACTCTGCATGGCGTGCAGGAATAGTGCAGGAGCTGCTGGAGGCAATTTGGCCACTGTGTGATCCAGGAATAAGCTAGCGGGATGTGCACGAGCGCCCCTGCACTATTCCAGCATGGACACAGCTCCTGTATGCAAATTACCCCATTTTCAGGTGAAAACCATGCAAATGAGGTGAATTTGTGATCCAGCAAGCTGGCAGCCAGCCATGCAGGACTAGTGTAGTCTGCGGAAATGTACTTGGTTAGTAACCGAGTACATTTCTGCAAACTACAAAACGGAGCCATGACAGCTTCAAATAAAGGGTGTATATCATTTGGAAACCATGCCAATGGCCAAGTATATGGCCACTGGCATGGAAAACATTTGCAAAAAAAAAAAAACTTTTATTTTTTTAGCCAACTTCAGCTGTTTAAGTGTAGGGCAGTGGCACGCAAACAGGATTGGGCAGAAAATAAAAAAAAAAAAACTTGAAATAAGCATTCTATCCAAAATCACAATTTTGCCATTATACTCAATGGCAGTCAGAAGACAACATGGCCAGTGAATGGTGGTTGCAAAGGGGGAAGGCTCAGTGTGGAACTTGTGACTAGGCATTAGCAGGCAATCCTATGCAAATGAGGGGAATGATACAGAATCCTAGATCCCCCCCTCATGGCTAGCCTACACCCAACCGTGTTGGTGCAGGAAGACCATGGTGCAAGCCCAAGAGCTAGCTGACATCATAGAGGGGTGTGTCAGGCATACTGTAAGCTTAATGGAGCCCTGTTGCTTGGGTTTGCCCTGAGCATAGCAGAGCTAAGCAAGTCTGAGGCTGTCTAGCACTCTTTACATTGCCTAAACAGGTGTGTGCACCGTTCACTGTGTTTTAAAGGGAAAAAAAAAGTAAACCAGGAAATAGCAGCTCCATGCACATCTGAGCATTGTGTTTGCACTGCGCACCCCCGGGCTTAAACAGGAAGGTAGTGGGAAGGAAAAACAGCAGTAGGAAAGTAATCAAGGAGAACTAGCACAGCTGACAGGTGAAATGTATCAGAATCAGCCAATTACACAGGCAGCAGCCCAGGCCAGCCAAGCACAGTACTATAAACTATGCAAACACCTTTCCCTCTGTTTTTTCCCCACAAACTCTACACCACCGGTGTACACAAGCGGGGAATTTTTACCAAACAAAATGATAGTGGCTGCAACAGCTATCATAAATCAACATGCGGAAGAAGCTGAGGGTGGTGAGGATGAGAATGCTGATGACCAACCCACAGTGAGGAGAAGGAGAAGAGTGTACAGACCCAGGGTAACCTACCAGGGACTACATGAGTGGGAGATAGTGGAACAAATTGTTGAGCTGTTCCGTTCACACCTCACACACAGAATCAACAGAGGGGAACCCATCCCAGTGGACACCAAGGTACGTGTAGGCCTAAGAATATTAGCCACAGGTACCTTCCAAAGGCCAACTGGGGATATCATGGGGATCTCACAGGCATCAGCATCCAGGGTACTCCACCAGTTCCTGGATGCAATGTCAGCACATGCCAGTGAGCACGTATATTTCCACAACACCCTTGAGGCGTTGGCCAGCAATATGCATCTCTTCCACCAAATAGAAGAATACCCTGAGGTAGTGGGTGCTATAGACTGCATGCACATAGACATCAAAGCACCACCTGGTGATCGGGGTAGGGTCTACATCAACCGCAAGGGCTTCCCCTCCATCAACTGCCAGGTTGTGTGCGATGCCCAGGGCATTATAATGAATGTGTGTGCTGGCTGCCCTGGAAGCTATCACGACTCCCACATCTGGCATCTGACACAGTTGTACCAGAGATTTGCCACTGGGGACATCCCTTATGGCCACCTAGTGGGGGATGCTGGTTATGCACTGGAGCCATGGCTGATGACACCCATCAAAAATGCACACACACCCGAACAAGAACTCCATAATGAGGCACACGCACAGATCAGAATCATAATAGAGCATGTGTTTGGGATGCTCAAGTCACTGTTCTGGTGCCTGGACACATCCGGTGGAGCCTTACAGGACTCACCAGCTACATGTACCCAAATTGTCATCGTATGTGCCATGCTACACAATATGATCCAGTGGAAAAAGTTGCAGCAGGAACAGCACGGGTCAGGGCCACACAGCCCCCCACCATTGCCAAGGCCTGCACAGACACAGAGTGACTCAGAGGAGGAACAACTTGAGCCTGCCCCAGTAGGCAGAAGAAGGCATGCCCAGTATAAACAGGCTGTGGCAAAGAGGCAACGCATAGCACATACACCAACACTGGAGGAATCCGGGGAATGACACCTCTCTCTGACTTGCACATACAGTAAAAGGGATGCCAAATATTACACTACCTGTGCTTAACCATGTATAGGGAGTGTACTGTGTGCATCCGACATAGTCAGCCCTCCAGCACCATCCTCAATACTGGCACAGCCACAAGGTAAGTCACTCTTCCTATCAATTGCCGAATGGAGTAGTATGTGTTGTTACTTGTATCTATGGTATGGATGTGAGCATGCAAGGGAATCGGGTGGCTGAATGGGATGCCAGCAGATAGTAGACACCTATAGTGGCAGCATGAGATCTGTAACAAATATTGGTGCACCATAGTAGCCAGTACTAGACAAGGTGACAAAACTCACTGCAGGAAATGTGCTGGACCACATGTGTGTCCATAGGACACACACATGCCAGTCAGGGAAGTTTGCATACCCAATAACAGTCTCAGCCAGCAGGACAGGTGTAGACAAACACAAACAAAGGTTGTGCTAAGGCCACTGATTGATGGCTATGGAGAACATCTCCCCCCAGACCTACACGGACAGACTACAACAGGTCAGGCAGTGGGATGTTAGTTCTGAAGGGTAAGAAGTCAGAAACTGAAATGTAGGTCAATCAAACCTAAGAGCTGTAGTACACCAATATGCCTCTAGTCAGCATGATAGATCAGAATACAGAATTAAATGGAGTACCTGAAATACCAGTACAGTCATAGCAAATGTATACAAGTGTCAGCTGTGCCCCCCCAATCCTATGCAGAAATGTAGTAACAGTCAGGTGTGCCCCCCAATCCTATGTAGAAATGTAGTAACAGTCAGGTGTGCCCCCCAATCCTATGTAGAAATGTAGTAACAGTCAGGTGTGTCTCCCCAATCCAGCATATAAATGGAATAACATGTTTATGTAGGTATAATAACAGTGGAGCACAGATTACCTGAGCTGACCAAGGTAGCAGGATAGATTGTAGCATATGTACAATATGCAGGGCTGTGTGTGTTAGGTTGGTGTGTATCGTATATTGTGTGAGAGTGGTCAGTATATATGCATAGTGAGGTTTGTCCTGGTGGCCATTGGCCAGTACTGCCGATGACAGGGCCAAGTTCTCACAACTGCAGTGCCAAAAACAATGCTTCCCAGCAAAACACATTTCAGCAGTAAGCCATAGTAAATGTTTGGATGTAATATGTGTCACCATCTGAAAGATGGACATAGCATGAATGTGGGCCCAGACTACAAGCAGTACACAGTACCCCAGACAGACAGTGTATAATATGTAACTGTCAAATGGACACACCCTTGGAACTGTACATACAGGTTAGCAGCACATTACATGGGCTTGCAGTAGGGAATACCAATGTTGTCTGGCCAAACACTGGCAGACCACAAAGGTCATTGGTATGAAGTATTGAGAAACAGCTGATGTCCCTGCACAAGCCAGCATAAGTGGAATGCCCCATGCATATCTGAGAGTCAGATGCAAGTAGTGTCCATAGCACACATGCACCCAGCTCACCCCACCACCACCCACAGGTACCTCTCCGGTCTTATCCCTGCTGTTGGGAATGAGTTCAATATGACCCCCACCTCTGCATGGTAATAGCTAAAGAATGCAGCATGCAGAACAGGTGTCCCATGCAGGTGTGTCCCTAGCTGTAAGCAGCACCCTGCCATCATCCACACCACTGGATCAATAATGGCAGAAAGTATTGGTATGAACACCTTGCACACCTACACTGTCACCCCAGGGGAATATAGTGTATTGCAGTCTGGGACTGTAGGAGTGACAGAATACAATGGCCTGCTGCAGCTGGCCTGCATCACTACCAAATGGCCTACAGTCCTCTGCCAAAGGCCTGTGTCTCACCCGTACTGCCAATGTATGTTATATCATGGACTCCCAAATAACAACATAACACAGTCCACAGAACCCAAATGCAAGGCCATGTGGACAAATCTCAGTAACATGTTCACCATGTCCTACTGCATGAACTGTGGACCAACACCAAATTACTGCTGGGATGAGGTGATAACTATAGGGAACATAGCAGATAATGTTTGCATAATGTTTGGAAGAGGATAGAATAATAGAGGGGGGGGATAGGAGCATGGGCGGCATGGAGTGTGTAAAGTCTGAAACTCAGCCATGTGCACATGCTATCTCTGGCTGCAAACACAAGAATGGGTGATTACAAACCTGCTTGTAAACCACAATGTGAAGGGGTAATGTCCAGGATAATGACCCCTGCCTCTGGGTAACCTGTGTGAATCTGTACAGCTGTGAGGTATGGCCACAGCAGGATATGGCCATGCTGTCACGTTGATGGATGTACAAGCATGGGATCCTCAGCCACCACTGTACAAATGTGCTGAACCATTTACACAGACCCAGCAGCAAGTGTCTGCAGCATCCCCGCATGATTGTGCAAGAATATGTAAGCTGCTGACCACAATACTGGACACTGCTGCATTTACCCTGTGTTCCCCAGGACATCACTGCAAGCACATATGTATACCTGACAGTACTTGATGACATAAAACATCACAGTGTAAAACGGTACATATTTCTGAATATCTCTGCTAACACCAAGACCATGTAGCAGAAGCAGCACAGACACAATTACCTACAGTAACCCACTATCGTTTGCCTATTTTGACCCCATATTTTCAACCGATCTACAGATATCCCGCAGAAACAGGTTGCTAGCTGTAAGTGTAGAACACAAAAGCCTGCCACTGGAGTACAATCTACCTGGAATGGATTCACACATTCAATACAGAAGGGCATACTTGGCATGCTCCCACACTTAGAGAAATGAAGGCCATGTCAGACAACAAAATACTGAAAGGTTATACTGGGCATACTCACACAGTTAGAGAAATGAAGCCCATGTCTGTCAACAACAGTGGACAATACATATCTGACAGTTGCAGATGTTAGTGCATACACTCCTTAGTACACACCAATGCTTTGCATACACATTGGATAGGAATACACACATATATCCAAGGACAACACACTATAATAGGTCAAAAATACACATACATAGATGTGTGGAAGAGAATGACAGTGTCAAGAGCTTCCCATCATGAGGCCTGTCCCACCCAGCATGCATCCAATTGGCTAAAACCACATGATGTGCAAATGTCAATCACCGTAGACATTGGCCTCTGGTATCCCTCAGTACTATAGTGTCTGTGGTGCTTGTGCTAACTGTGTAACATGACTGTACAAGTCAGTAGTCATCTAGCAGTTGTATGCATGTATCTGTGGAATATAAACCTGTGTGTGCCTGAATGTTGTGTGTCTGCCTCTAGATGAATGGGTTATGGCCCATACACACACACTGCACTCCCCATTGCCCTACTATGGCAAGCCTGCTGATGTCTTCACCTTGAAATACACCTTTGGAGAAGTAGTAGTAGCCTAGTAATCTCTAAGCGTGTCCTGTCCTGTAACTGCATAATGCTGTAGTGTGATGCACTTTTTAGGTAGGAGTTCTAATCCCAGGTGTGGCAACTGTGTGTGTTTGTGTATGTATGGATCAATGCTTTTTAGGCCAGTCACACTCACTACAATTTCAAATGCCCTACTCTGGCAGGGCTGCTGATGTCACTCACTTTGAAATACACCTTTGAGGAAGGAGGAGCCCATTAATCTCTGTGGCGTGTGCTATAACTGTGTAATGCTGTAGTGTGATGTACTAGTTAGGTAGGAGTTCTAATCCCAGATGTGGCAACTGTATGTGTTTGTCTGTGTAGGGATCAATGCTTTTTAGGTCAGTCACACTCACAATTTCAAATGCTCTTCTTTGGCAGGGCTGCTGATGTCATTCACTGTGAAATACACCTTTGGGGAAGGAGTAGCCCAGTAAGCTCTGTGGTGGGTGCTATAACTGCACAATGGTGTAGTGTGATATACTAATTAGGTAGGAGTTCTAATCCCAGACATTGCAAGTGTAAAGGTTTGTGTGTTTGTGTGTGTGTTTTTTTTTTTTTTTGTGGAGGGATCAATGCTTTTGAGGCCATTCACTGTCACTATAACTTCCATTGCCCTACTTTGGAAAGCCTGCTGATGTCATTCACTTTGAAATATACCTTTGGGGAAGGAGTAGCCCAGTAATCTCCATGACATGTGCTATAACTGCGTAATGCTATAGTGTGATATACTAGTTAGGTAGGAGTTCTATTCCCAGACATGGCAACTGTGAAACTGTGTGTGTTTGTGTGTGTGTGTGTGTGTGTGTGTGTGTGTGTGTGTGTGTGTGTGTGTGTGTGTGTGTGTGTGTGTGTGTGTGTGTGTGTGTGTGTGTGTGTGTGTGTGTGTGTGTCTGTGTGTGTGTGTGTGTGTGTGTGTGTGTGTGTGTGGTCGTGTGTGTGTTTAGGGATCAATTTTTTTTGGCCATTCACAGTCACTACGCACACCTAAAAATGGAGAACATTGATAACTGTGCAGTAACAGAGACCTGATCCAAGGCTCTAGAGAGCACCCCATGCAATACCAACAAACCAGGACCAAAACAATAAAGGTGGAGGAGTGTCCATATTCACCAAGGCTATTCACACCACTAGGCTACTTGTCCAACATAATGTGTCTGAAATACCCCTGGTGCAAATAACAGTAGGTTAGACTGCATTCCAGATTGTATAGTGCACTACAGATTCCCCACCATGCCCCATGATACCCACTACAGCTTTTGAAACATACTGTGAAATATTATGACACAAGCAAACACCCTAATACTGGGTGATTTACACTACCCTGCCATTAACTGGGAAAACTACTTGTGTACCAACACTTGTGCCCAATGGTTCTTGGAAGTCATAATTCCCAATACCCTGGATCAAGTAACCCATAGTTCCATCAGGGGCTCAAATATCCTAGACATGGTCATTACCAACATGGGAAATCAATGCTCCACACATATGGTCACCCCACTGGTGGTCAGGTCTGCCTATGGGATAATCACCCTTAACATCATTATCCCTCCCCCACAACCCACTAAGGAAACCTCTGTAACACACATCTTCAAAGCCAATGTCATGCTACACGTCAGATGTGACTAACGTCATGACACCCATGCATATGGGAACTGAAAGGACGACTGCTGAATCATACATGAAGGCACTGTACGAGCACATACACTTGTGCATGAATTGTGCCATCCAATATAGGTTCATAGGTTCATAGGTTCATACTAGGCTATCTGCCCTAGGGCATTTATAAGCCTATAAATAAGCATATAGAACCAAGACGCTCCCCACCAAGAAACGGAAGCCAATGTGGTGGCCACCTGCGACAAACATACTGTACAACAAATGGAGGAAACTGTTGCAGAAATGGGGACATTTCCAGGATGCAAAATACTCCCTTACCAGCTACAGTTAGAAGCAGAGATCCCTCTTAACATCCACCAAAGCTAGTTATGAACATAATATAGCCAAAGATGCCAAAGACAACTGTAAGCTGTTTCATAGCTGTGTGAGGAACCTAAATGGCAATGCTCAGACTTGCTCTGAGCTACAACAGAATGGTATTAAATATACTGCTCCCAGGGATATTGCCAATATTGTGGCAGATCGATTCCATGCCAACTGCACCCCCCCTCCCAACCCCCAAAGGGCCCATCTCAACATGGAAAGATTGACAGATTCCAGTAATAATGGCCAAATACATAAAAAACACACTCTACAGAGCTATGACAACAGCAGCAATGGGACCAGTCAACATCCAGGGCTGTGTACTACATGAGCTCCAAACTGAAGTGGCACCTCACTTATGTGCCATGTCTAATCATGGCCACACCTCAGGGTTCATGCCCACTGTGTGGCACACAACTACAGTTATCCCAGTCCACAAGGGGGGATCCACCTTGGATCCTGGGAACTACAGCCCCAGCAGTACGACGTGCCTGATCTGCAAGGCCATGGAATGTATTATCATGGAAATTAAAACAAAGACATTGGCAACCTACAAACACTGGACCCTAACCAGGTTGGTTTTTTTGAAGGGCTGATCATGTCACCTCAACCTGAATGACAACTGTGAATCCATCTCTAGAGCTGTGGATGAGGGTAAGGTGGTTCACACAGCCTATCCAGACCTCACCAAGGCCTTTGACACCACTGCCCAGTCTGGAATCATAGATAAATGTATCAAGCTGGCCATTAAACCCTATATCACCCGATGGGCTGCCAAATGCTATACGGACAGAACCCACACTGTAAATGTAGGTGACACCAACCCCAACCCCAGACAAGTGACAGTTGGAGTACCTTATGATTCAGTCCTGGCACCGGCCTTGTTTGGCATCTACTGCTCTAAAGTACAGTCCAACAGTAAGGGACTCTGGCAAACAAAGATCGCAGATGACTGCACACTGGGAGCCAATATTTAATCCCCACATGATATGGATATTCTACAGAAGGGCCTTACAGAAAGACATGCTTGGTGCCTGAGCCATGGCCTCAAGATCAATGCCAAGAAATATATAGTTATCCCCTTTGGGAAGGGACATGTACCTGTGAAGTACCACATAGGTGGCAGTACACTAAATACCTAAAGTGTGATAACAGACTTAGGGACACAAGTGGACAGTGGTCTCACCTTTGATAACCACATTGCCACAACAATCAGGAAACCCACCTATATGGTGCACTTCCCACTAAGGGCTTTACATCCAGGAAAAGGAGGCCATTATCCCACTGTAGTCATCTCTCAATAGACCCAGTACATACTACAACAGCCCATTACATATGTACCTCACAAGACATCTGAAACAACTAGAGAGGCTGCAGACATACCTCATGAAATTAATCACAGGCCTAAACCAGATGCCCTATGCTGACCATCTGAAAATCATCCAGCTATACTCTGTCACGTATTGTGTTCTCAGAGGTGATCTCTGCTTAACATACCATGCCATGTTAAACCCACAGCTGTTGGACGTGCTACACTTAAAGAATTCCAAAACCTCGCAGCCACATGCTCCAGGGATCCAAATCTTGTCATCACAATGAACAATACATGCTGGAGGGATGTGCTCATGACCCAGAGACTCCCCAGACTTTGGACTAGACTGCCCAGAGTGCCTCTTTGGCCCTCTTCAAAAGGAACCTGGACAATTGGATGTGAGATATAAAACTGACCCGGGGATCATGTCAGCTGCCCTGCTAGGCAGGGGTCAAGGGAAGTAAATATTGTATGAAGATATAGCCAGGGAATTGTCATGTCTAGGCATGTATAGGCCCTAGGGCTGATAGCCTAATATCAACCTATGAACCTATGAACTACACTTTCCATTGCCAACCTTGCTAAGGTTGTTGATGTCATTCACTTTGAAATACACCTTTGGGGAAGGAGTAGCCCAGTAATCTCCATGGCGTGTCTTGTAACTGCGTAATTCTGTAGTGTGATATACTAGTTAGGTAGGAGTTCTATTCCCAGACATGGCAAGTGTAGAAGTGTGTGTGTTTGTGTAGGGAGCAATGCTTTTGAGGCCATTCACAGTCGCTACAACCTCCATTGCCCTACTTTGACAAGCCTGCTTATGTCATTCACTTTGAAATACACCTCTGGGGAAGGAGTAGCCCACTAATCTTCATGGTGTGTCCTATAACTGCATAATGCTATAGTGTGAGATACTAGTTAGGTAGGAGTTCTAATCCCAGACATGGCAACTGTGAGACTTGGTGTGTGTGTGTGTGTGTGTGTGTGTGTGTGTGTGTGTGTGTGTGTGTGTGTGTGTGTGTGTGTGTGTGTGTGCTTGTCATTCATATCCTGTGGGGAGGTAGCTGTGAGTGTGCAACAACTGGACTTATTGTGGACTGAGTTTTGCAAATTTCTTATATGGTAGGCCTATTATCTGTCACAATGTCCACCTTAAAAGGATAACAGATGTCAAACAGCAGAGAGACTGGGGTAGACAATCCATACCCCTAAATGTGACATCAAGACCTGGCAAACAATATAGGCAACCCTTGTATTATCCAGAGAACACTCTCAACCCATGTGTCATACACAAACACACTCGGATAGGCAACAACCACTATGTTGGTAGTTCCCTGCATATTGCCCACAGATAGTAACCATGGTGTGATTGCAGTTGACTACAGAGGGCATGTCACCCTGTCCCATCCCTACAATAGGCACATAATTGCATACAGTGCTCCTTCGCTATGTTTCCCACTGGACACCTGCAACAATTGTATAGCCAGCAAATGTAACCCACAAAGGACATACCATGCCTTATACACATGCCCTGTATGGACAGATACCACTGACACCAGGGAATACCTGTATCATGCTGTCAATGTAGGTGCAGGGTCAACTTGCTGTCCATTGCCAGTTCTCACCACATGAGGTCAGGAATGGTACATCTGATGATAACAATCTGTGTACACACCATGCCCCAGCCACCCCAGGTACACTTCCACATGTCACAGAACATGCATGTGGGATGTGTGCACATCCTAGACACTGTCCATGTCATGGACTATAGAACACATACATGGCAAGCATTGCACAACACTGGCCACCCACCCAGATGACTGGATGGTGAATACAATACCCACCTGTGTGGGCCAATCCAGACACTACATCCCTGAGCCACACAGCAGACCATTGTCATGTGGCCAGATGCCAAGGTATACCCTTTATCTAGCTTTGTACAGCCTTCTGGTGCAGTCAACCACTACACTCCTGTGAAACAATGCACTCATGCAAGTCATTACTGGCAATGTGTGTGTGTGTGTGTGTGTGTGTGTGTGTGTGTGTGTGTGTGTGTGTGTGTGTGTGTGTGTGTGTGTGTGTGTGTGTGTGTGTGTGTGTGTGTGTATGTGTGTGTGTATGTGTGTGTGTGCATGTGTGTGTGTGTGTGTGTGCATGTGTGTGTGTGTGTGTGTGTGTGTGTGTGTGTGTGTGTGTGTGTGTGTGTGTGTGTGTGAGTGTGTGTGTGTTTGTGGAGTATAATTATTTGGAAGCCATTCACACTCACTACACCTCCCATTGGCCTACTGAAGCATGCCTTCTGATGTCAGACACCCTGGCATACCCTTTGCCCATATATCATCCTGATAACCCCTGTGGTGCATGTGATACCTGCATTTTACTGTATTGTGGCAAATTAGCTAGTTAGAAAGTCTAATCCTGACCCTGCCAACTGTGATAATGTGTGTGAGTCCCTGAGAGAGTGTGGCTGTGTTGACCTTGACACCTGTTCACGTGGACAGGCATGTGTACTACACCTACCTTATCGCTCCTTTATCACTGTTGCAGATGTCACTCACCATCGAATATACATTTGGACAGCTTCCCAACATATAAGCTCTGTGGCGCATGCAATAACTGCAAGACATGTGATAGCAATACATAGGCAGGGGTTTGAAACCCTGTACTGGTAAGTGTGTGGCACAAACATGCTTAGGTTTTACTCTCCCACCCCCTCCCTATCTTACTTTGTCTCTGTCTATCTCTCTTACTCCCTCTCTGGTGGATGTGGAGAAGTACACCAGCTTTGCTTAGGCAGCAGCTTGTGTTTTGTAAGGGATACTAATGATCAGCTGATGGCCTCTGCCTGAATTGCAGTCCCCCACTAGCTGATTACATGTGGGACAGCTGTGGTAACATTCCCATAGCCAATTGCATGGAAACACACTCCTATAACTAGGAACATCATGTGGGTGTTGGCCCTTTTCATTCACTGTGCAAAGGACTTCATGTTGGTGTTTGGCAAACAGCATCACAGATGGTAGTGGGATATACCTCTAACAACATACACTGTGGAGACAGGCCAACAAACAGGAGGGGGATGTTCCAGACATGATTACAGAATGTAAGTGTTGCTCTTTTGCACTTGAAGTAATGTTGGATTAACAGGGTTTGTGTGGATATGGCTGGTCTACATGATTTAGTGCCTGTCATGACAGTGTTATGTGTTTGCGGAAACACCCACCTGTAGGGTTATCTGAAGACTGGCCAGTGTTCGGAGTGTTATGTGTCTTGTGTTACTCACAGTTCACCTATCTTAGAACTGCAGAAGCATAGTCTGAGGATTGCAGTCAGTACATGGTGACAACCATAAGAGTTACTGCCTTCATATCCCTCATAGGACATATGTCACAACAAACCCCGTTACAACAGTAAATGTATGAGGGTATCACAGCAACATGCTAGTATTGGACCAGTGTTTGTTGCTCCAGCCACAAGTCTGTCAACCTATGTACATATGTCATGCAGTAAGAGGTGCATATGTTCTGTACACCATTATGTATTGACATCATACCTGATAACAAGCCAGTCAGATATCAGACCGCTAGACATGTTATGTATAGTAGGGGTTATTTCTGAGGACATAATCTGGGCATTCTGTGGTTGTGTGTACAGTAGTGGGGTCTGTGTACTTATGGTGATTCTCGACAGTATGTGTATTACGAAAATGTACCTTAGCCTGTGTACAGACTGTGGTAGATATCATTGTTCTTGGTCCTGTTATATCTGATGTTACATGCTGCTCCAGTGTATGGTACCCTATTAGCTCACATGTTTGTAGGGCCAAACACACACTTGTCCCATACCACAGACAGGCATTGGACCACACTGTGTCGTGACCCAGTATATGTAGGGTTAGTGTGTGGGTAGCACATATGAGGATGGTGTTGATCAGACAGTCCATATAGTGTAATATTAAGCTTGCGTACCATATCTGGCTGTGGCTGTGTTCACACTGGTTGTGGGTATGCACTTTCGCACAGATGTCTGTTACTCTGTGCTGTGACATGCCTGTAGAACCTGCTATATTTGCAGGTACATGTGTATTCCCCCATACAAAATGTAGGCCAGTGTTGTAGCAGTCTTCCTGTAGTTTGCACAGTGCTTTGTTACATGCCTAGCAGCTTAGTGTAATTACCCAGTGTGATGATGTTATGTCCAGATATTTGCAAGATGTACTGCTGTCGGGCCACCATAACTGTTTTGTATTTCTGACAAAGCTGTGGGATGCTGTACAGATGTATGTCACTAACTACTGGGTATCATAAACAAATTTCCAAAAGACTGCAAGTCTTGGTAACAATCCGGTGTCTGCCAATAAGCGGAACAATGCCAAAAGACAACTCTTTACTTTAAAAAACTGATTTAATCCACATAACGCCAACCTGAACACACAAAATTCTCACTGAACAACGGACAAAACAAACGCTGAATGCAGTTTAGCGCTTTCAACCAATACAGTTTGGTCTTCTTCAGAACTGCAAATAGAAGCATTCAATACATATATATAAACTTTTTGGCGCCAAAAACATAACGTGTCTTAAAGGCACATACCTAAAAGATACATATCTAAAATTCATTACAAGTTTTAAATTTTACATACATTACCATATGAATTCATTATTGCACCTCCACTAAATTCATAAAATTCATAAACGTCATAAGGGGTCAATTAAAATGTACATAAATCAACTAATCGGATAATGTACGTGAAATAAAATAATATACTGGGTAGTATGTGTCCATGTGACCTCTGCTCCACCAGTTATTATGTGTCAGGACAGACAGGAGTGTGTGAATGCACAAACCGTGTGGGCATATGTAGTCCAGTATTTACGTGATATACCCATGTATATGGCTAACATCCACATTGTCAGGTTTGGTCCACATGTCTCGCACTAAGGGGATCTATGTAAACCTCTGGACTGACAAAATGTGCCAGACTGTCCACATATTTTGGTCATATCTCTGCTGTAGTCCACAGGATCATTACTGTGCTATCAGTGGTACTGTACTATGATGCCCTTAGGATGTCTGTCAGTAACTGATGGCTTACATGTCAATAGCAGATGTGACCTCCCGCACACAATATGACTGTTAAGACAACCCCTGTTACAGTAGCAACAGTCTACATATATACCTGCTATACATATATGACATTCCCTTGCACTAAGAGGTTGTGACTATTGGTGCTGAGGTATGACTCCACTCCATGTTCTGGACATATGGTAAACATATATGTATATATATATATATATATATATATATATATATATATATATATATATATATACACACACACACATCTATATATGTCTACACATATACAGATATATAGATATATATGTACATATATATATATATATATATATATATATATATATATATATATATATATATATATATAAATATATATATATATATATATATATATATATATATATATATATATATATATATATATATATATATATATATATATATATATATTTATATACACACACAGAAATCTATAAATGGCCATATATATGATGCAGTATACAGATGTGTATAAATACATATATGGTAACCAGTGCTCATATCCCAGTCTGATAACATAGCAGGGTAATGACATCTGTAATAGGTGTATGTAATGCCATGTACATAACATGCGTCTATGTGCTGTCATTACAGTAGCAAGGGGTGTGAGTCTCCTGTCTGGGGCACTTGAGTATATATGGCTTGCACAACACTATTATCTGTGCGAATGTGCTACATACATGGGTAGTATCCCAGGTTGTATGCAATCACACTGGCATGTAGTGTATCATGGTGTTACTACTGTTGACAGTGCTTTCCCAAGCAAGAGTAGATTGCTAATTGTAGTACTGGCAACAAACACCCCTGCATGCATAGATGGACTCTGAGTCCTCACTGTCGTTTTCCTGGTGTGTGAGCTGTGTCACATTATATATTTCCTACTGGATAATGATCTGACATGTGAAAATTAACTGTAGACTACTGTCTGTATAGCACATATCAGTGAGGGCTGCCATCATGTAGTAATGGCATACCTATCGGTGTCAGACATCTATCTGTCAACACATTCATCCTACTGCATAGCTAGTTGGCGAGCTGATGTCTGTCAGTCCCTGTACAGATGTGCAGATGTCAGGTATCCAGCTTGGATACGTACAGGTTACCTATGCTTGACTGACACTGACATGTTTGTCCAGCTGTGTTATAACTGGCGCAGATAGGACACAACACCCTGTATGCACCACATACCATGGATACCTCCACTACACTACCGCAGTCAAACAGAACATGCTTGGGTACAGTTCTCTAAGACAGACACTAACCATGTTATGTAATACATCTTGCATAGGTGCCCACTAGAGCACCTCACTGGCCATTTGCAGGAGGCACCCAGAGGATTGGCTAATGCATGTCACTCTCACCCTGAGGGTCATCACACTGGTGTCTGTAGATAGATTGCCTGCTGGTACATGGCAGGTGGTATGATACCACTGTACACACATCCCCTACACCTCCCATCTCTCCATGGACAATGGCCAGGTACACACCTATGAACACCTGCACCAATGCACTCTAGTACTTACAAATGTGTACTTGTGCATTACTGAGGATATCAGTGTCTGTGTGTTACTACACTTGTGATTGGGAATACCCTGAGGCTCTTTACCCCCACTGCAACACTCATTGCCATAGTTAGATGTGGCTGCTGCTGTACTGGGCATTACATGTACCTTCTTACGCTCCTCTCCCTAAGGGCTACCTGGGCCTTGCAATACCAGCACAACACTGTTGTACAAATGGGTTGATAGGCATGGAATACCCACTGAGTTCTGGCAAGTGTGTATGTATGTGTGCATGTGTGTATATATGTAGGGTACAGCATTCCAAGGCCACATACTCCTATTACATATGCATTGCCACACAGTATTAGGGGAAAGTGGTGTTGCTGCCCATAGGAGAGGCATGACAATGCATCACCCTACTATGCCTGTGGCATGTGCATTAGATGCATATCCCTGTAGTAGCACTCTTGGGATGGACAAGGGATTGTATTGCAGTATGGTCAATGTGTGATGGTGGGTATGTTAGAGTGTCATCATAGGTTCCAGTGCATGCAATATCCACAGTGGGGTGTGGGTGCTGGGTATACTGTCATTACACAATGGTATCCCTGGTACATGTCCCATGTACCACTGTATGGGGACCACTGTCACAATCAACCATACAGGTAAGTTATAACACTATCCAGCCCAGTTATGCATGTGCTGTGTGCAGCCTACCTGTAACACATTGGGCACACTGACAAGTTAGTTAGCAATGATAGGCCCAGGTCTCTTGGATGTGTGTCTGACTGTTATGTGTTTGTTAATGTGTATATGATGGTATGTCACACAATGTATTGTCCATATACAACCATTACATCCCCCATTACCATACTGTACATGGCTGGGGATGTTCTGCATGTAACAGGTAACCTGGAACACACCTCATCCTAAACTCTGTGTGATGTGTGCAAATAAAGCCACACACATCAGCAGCACTACATACCTAGGTAGGGGTCTAGTCCCAGTGTTGCCAAGTAAGAGTGTGCATGTATGTGGAGGGATCTACTTCAGGTTGCTGAATATACATGTCCCCGGGGGGGTCATCTGTCCATGTGGCACAGGCAGTAACTGTTATACAGACCTGTGGCATGTGTTCAACTGTACCAGGATATGGCACAGTCATAGTGTCACCACAGTGCCATACCCCTTGTGAGATATGACAGCAGATAATCTTCCTGCTGACACATGTACACCAACAACACAAATGGATAACACTATGGAGACCACAATCACTCAGTGTTACTAACAGCTATAATGCATCATGGTTGGACATCTACACTGCCTGACATGTAAGCATTAAACATTACTGCTGACAACATGTTACACAGCAGTGCATTGGTACACTGTAGTACAGTCACCGTTTGCATCAGAACTATATTAGCTTGTCCCTGCATCGGTATTATGGATGACAGTGATGTGGCACAGGTATCATATGCACAGGGTGTGTTGTTGGTTTCCCAGAGACCTAGGGTGGGCCATACATTTGACATCATGTGTGTGAGGGGTGTAAGTTACTGATATGGCCTGGGTGATGTGGTGTGTGTAGGTATGGGGTTGCCCTAGGTGTGTTTGTATTGTGTGTGGGTATGCATGCACACAGTTCTGCTATGTGGCTGCCCTATGCAGGTGTTTGTTGGACAGCTGCAGACCATACCTGGAAGGGTATGCAGTTCACCACCTCCGGTCACAGACACGAGAACTGTGCCTGCCAGGAGTTCCACGGGCACTTCCAGGTACAAGCATCAATGTGCACATGGCCTGCTGTAGTGTGGTGTGGACAGTGCCCCCCCTGCAGTAATGGGGCTGGTAATGCCACTACGGGAGCAGCTTGGTGTCCTTGCATGTCCATGTCGACCACCAGATGTTGGTGTTGCTGGCCTACGTTCACGTGGCCATCACACCAGTTCCACCACATGCTCTAGCATGGACAATCCATGGACAATGAGACCCATCATCTAGCCATGACCTCGGTATAGTCATGGAGGGCACCTGCAAGATCACGGATGTTGTCGCTTACAGCTAAAAAAGCATCCCTCTGCAGCCTCAGACCCTGTCTGGTGTACCATTCCATATGTGCCTGCGCCTCCATGACAGCCTGAAACATGCGTCTGATGGTACCAGATGTGGCAGTTCTGCCAGGGACATGATGACCAGTGGCCCTCCCACAAGCACCCAGTCCATCTGCCTATGTGACACCCTGCTGGACATCCAGCTATGGCTGCTGTGTCCAGACACAGCAGCCATAGATAGCAGACTGTCCTGTGCACTGCCACCAACTGCCAACTGTCCCTCTGCTATGGCCACCGGTGATGGGGTATATATAGGCACTGTGACTGTGTGCGAGGATGGGGTGGATAACAAGGGATGTCAAATGATGGTGTAGTTTCAGCCTCTGACAACACCACCTGTGCCTCAACACACCTTCATCATTTTCAGTGTCTGTATGGACACCAACATCAGATTGCATGCAGGAGGGACCCTGACCCACCTTGCTACCTGTGAGGGGAAAACAAGAAATGCACTTTAAGACCTGTACGTCATTGCTTAACAGTGCACACATATACACACACTCACGCATATACACACACACACACACACACACACACACACACACACATACACATACACACACACACACACACACACACACACACACACACACACACACACACACACACACACACACACACACACACACACACACACACACACACACACACACACACACACACACACACACACACACACACACACACATATGCACCCTGACATTCCATCATAATACCTACCTGTCCCTGAGTTTTAAGACTGTCCCAAGTTTATTCACGTAAGTACCCTATCCTGCATCACACTTGGAAACTTACACTCATTAATCATCCAGTGTTCACCTTGGGTATGTCTGGACATCATGAGCATGGCCCCCAAATGTTAGGGGCTACTACGGTCACTCAATAATGTCACACACTGGAGTGTCATAAGTAACTATTGCTCAGTAGATGCAAGATCTGTTGCTCAATCAACTTATTATGTGGACAAGACAACAGTAATATTTGGATGCACTCACTGATGTTGTCTAGTAATTCCCTAATGCATCTGTAGTGCTACATACGTGGGTAGACTTTCACCTTTCTGCTGATTGCAATTTTAACAGTATACCTGGTGTCTAGTTTCCCTCCCAATGCATGTTCCATGCTACAGACCTTATTAATCTATCAGCTGTCTTGAAACTACATATCAAACAAGTAGTCCTGGTGTCTCATGTGTCAGTCCATGTCCATGCACTGCATGATTCCAAAGGGAAGTAGTGATGTATGAACAACCCCACAATCACACATGTGCATACATGGACACCCACACAAACACACATACACACACATCCTACATGCATCAACCCCCCTCCACTCCACCAAATTGCACTTACAGACAAAATAACCCCCCACTCCCACCCACCCCCACACACACACACTTACAGATGAGGTTGCATGAATATATTACAAACAGACCTCCCATTACCCATTTGTCAACATGCACAACATATGGTACTCAACAGCATGCAGTGCAGCTATAGTCAATCCATGCTAGCAACAGTATATATGTGTGTGATGCATGGGTTGTGTTAGTAGGTGATGCCCCTTCTCCTGGAAAACACTGCACCCATGTACACAGTATTGCTGTGCACTTGGTCAGCACCCTGCCATGTATTGTGCACCATACCTCACAGGTGTACACACCATTGCTGAATGTGTATCACTGTGTCAGTTATGTCTGCTCTGCTGCTCACAGCCCCTATGTGTTTGTCCGACACATACCTGGGATGATATGTGGACAGATATAATTTGTGAATGCCTGATCTTTGATTTATAGATGTCATCATCAGCGGTGCATATATGACCAATACAATACTATTACACTGACAACCATCAAACCTTACCGTGGCTATGGGGACCCTTATTGATATGACACCCTCTTCCTTGATATGCCATGGGACCACATTACTGCATATGTTAACATTACATGAGCCTGATATGTGCCTATGTCCTGTACAATCAAATGCAGTGTTACACAAATGTGTTAGTTGTGCTGATGCTGATTGAGATGCATACAGTTCATGGGTGCATATGTGTGCACACCCTTATCATGATGGTTTGTTGCACCTACTGTTGTGTGTACTACAGCAGTTACTATTCCTGGCAGGGGTATACTGGCATGGGCCATCGGCATTTGTCAGTATATGGACAGTCTGCCCTACACATGTCCTCTAACACTGCATGATTGCAAGGTCAACTCATGTGCACATCCCTTGGGGTTCACACACCTCTGTCACTATTTCTGTGGTGTCAGGGTTATGGTCTGCTACAGTTTCTAACCCTGACTGTGTGCAGATACAGCCATTCATAGCATCCTTTGGATCCCTGCTGCAGTGCACTGTTTTGTCATGGTGACACCCCCTCCCCACATTCAGCCTTTTTGCAAATGCTTGGCAACTATGGCCTACACACGTGTGTCAGTTTGCAGTGTCCCAAACACTGAACACCATGTGTAATAGCCTAGTCCCAGCTAGTGAATGGAAAACATACAGGTGTACACTGGCACCTGCATGGTACAGATGCGGATGGTGGGCCTGAGGTAGGGTGAGGCATTGGTTGTGCAGCACATGTATCTTAACGTGATACTGTCTGTAGGTTTCCAACCTGGTCTTGATACACCAGTACACATTGCAATGCATGTCTTTTGGGGACCTCTTCTGTTATGCATATGCTACCTGTAGAGAGGCTTGGCAGATATTTCCTGTGGTACAGCTGTCACATCTGATTACCCTAACCCATAGGCCAATGTTTGTAGAGTCCAGGCAATTGCTGACATTGGTACTGCACAGCCAGTACTTGCTAGACATTCCTACAACCCCCCCCTCAGTGTTGTGGCATGTTACTAGGCAGCCTGCATGACTGGTTTGCTACATGTGACATCATCTGTCTTGGATGGCCATCTGTTTATTTCCTACATCATTCCTGTCCCATACATCCTTGCCATATACATGACTGTCTACACTGTTTGCCATGGCATATGAAATGGTGAGGTATGACGACATGTCCAGCTCATGGGTGCTACCTGTTGAGTATGGGACCCACGCTATGTCATGTAAGATGTGTGCCAGCCATGGCTGCCTCTGTTGCATGTAAGTTTGCACATTTGATGGCCAAACATCTCAGACAGCAGACCAATACTTGGTGTGACATTGGGGACGTGTACTTGCTGGAATGTGCATTTCCATGACAAATGCATGCAGTCAGTACCTCAACAGCTGCTTCCACTATATTTTATCTGGAGTGTGTAAACACATATGCTTCCAGTGTTTGTGAAGGTATGTATTCCTCATATTTGCTGCCCTAACCTACAATTCCATATTACACACTTATTGCTCATGTTGGGACCACATTGCAGGTTATAAAGGTTTTGGACCACAGTATTATGATATGCCATAGTGTAGATCTGTAGCAGTTGCCATTGTAATACTGGTATATACACTGTTGTAGCACTGTATAAGGGAGATTTTTCACACATGTCCCTACTGTAGGCCATTTGTCCCACCATTATATTCATCTCTGTTCACACATTTGCAATGACAGGATATTAGTTATATTGCAGGAGTCTGACATGCCCTTCAGATACACCAACATGTTGACCACTGTGATGCAGTGCAGTTTACAGCAACAATATGTGAACATGTACGGCATGCATTATGGGTAGGTGTGTTAAATGTGTGCGTGGAATATACCATAGCCATAACATGACCGGTGTATTGGCAAACCTGAACAAAAACCATACTCACTAGCTACAGGCTGCTGCCTTGGAGGTATACCAGAGGGACCTAAATAAGTGTGTGAGAGATGTGATGTCAGTAGCCACAGCTGTGGCATTGGTACAGGGTGGGTGCAGCATTACAGTACATCAACAGTACAAACCCACAATACTACAGCTTATGCACATCTGTTTATTGCTACTACGCAGCAACAGACTATATATATGTCATCTCACATATGCATGATCTAACTATACAGATGCAGATGGATACGCAACAGTGGTCTACTGATGTGCCCTGTGGCCTTACCTGCATGCTCCTCTGCTGGTGTGTGGGTAGCACCCACCTGCACTATACTCTCTGCCAGTTCTTGTGTGTGTGGGTGGGCAGGTGCCTCAAGGCTGGCAAGGAGCTCCTCAACATGTGTCAGGGGGGATGGATGGCATGACCCCCCCTGTTGCGAGGTGATTCCCCCCTGACTGCAGCAGCATGCTGACAGGCATTGCGAAGTAGGTCAGTACAGTGATGCCGGACCTGCTCATAACTGTGGTTATGCAGGCTGACATCATTTACCCTGTGGACAAGATCGTTCCACAGGGCGGTCCACTCCTGCTGCTAATGGGCTGTTCTGCTAAACACCAACTGGTAGTGCTGCACCAGGTGTATGATGATGACCTCATTCTCATCCACTGTGTAGACTGGAAGTCTCTCAGGTGACATCTTGCCTAAAAGACAGAAAGATGGAAACAGGTCTGAGCAACTAATACAGCAAGGTTATCATAGTTCTTAATACACATCTCTGTCTCCCCCCCCACCATATCTGCAACAATAATCTGATCACACAACTCAATAGGTATGGCTGCAGAATACCTACCATTGGGACATGTATCATATTGTACCACACTTTGTGCTATGTGTTTGTAGCCAAGTTCCCTATGGAGACACTATAATTGCTGGCCTGTTATGGACAATGTCACCTGCATGCTATTGTAAGGGCCACTATGGTTCCATATATCCACGTGGTTTGTTTGCTATGTGATTGCTGCACATCTGTTGTTTTCTGTTATTGGGGATATCTATGCATGCTGTGGGACATGATCCGGGAATGTGTGGACTATTACTACCCACATATGTTCTATAACAGTGACACAATAGCATGTGTAGGGAACAGTTGCCAGCAGAACCACCTCTCCCACCTCATCTGGCCATGTTACCAGGCCACATCACAAATGGGACCCATTCTAGGCCCTCCTCATCTACTGGTCCTGCACTACCTTCATGTGGAACCACCTCAAGGGGTGGTGTCCTCCCCCCCGGGAGCACACACACACATGATCCTATCACACGAGTTCAGGTCCAGGGTCTGGTGCATAGGGAGCTCCACAGAGACTTGGGGGATGTGCTACAGCACCTTGAGGCCCTCAGTACACACTCACAGGGTCCACTTGCTCCTCCTGCTCAGCCTCCAGCCGAAGAACCTTCAGGGCCGTGAAGCTGATGTTGTGACTGGCAACGGGTGGGGTCTTGTTCCCACTGTTTCCATATGGGGGCTTATAGGGCTTCCACATCACAGACGACACTCCCCATCCAGGGTGTTTACCCACCACATGTGTCATATACCACCCCTGTAGGCTGTCTTCTCTATCTTCAACCAAACCCACCTCCACAAATATACCTGCTATATTTCCCCAAATTACCATTCCCACCTTCACATGCAAGGGCAATGTGGCCCCAACATAGGGTTCACACGTGACATAACCGTCCATGTAGCACACACTTACTGCTGTATATATATGTGTGTATTGATATGTGTGATGTTCGCGCACATGTAGCAATATGTGTGTGTGTGTTTGTATATATGTAGACATACACATATATACATATCTCTGTGTATGTGTATATATATATATATATATATATATATATATATATATATATATATATATATATATATCTATTATGTGTTGTATATACATATATATATATATATATATATATATATATATATATATATATATATATTATGTGTTGTATATACATACATATATATATATATATATATATATATACACACACACACATATAAATACATATAGATGCCTGTATATCTGTAGACATACATGTATATATCCATATATATGTATATTATATATATGTGTGTGTGTGTGTGTGTGTGTGTGTGTGTGTGTGTGTGTGTATATATATATAAAACACTGGAAAAGTAACCTTGTAGCCGGGAAGCCGAATCTAACCCAAAGTGTAAAATTCAAAGAGACTTCTTTAACGCACAATTTTTATTAATCTTCAAAAAAAGCATTTTCGCCAAGGCTCCTGCCTCAGCTTCATCAGAAGAACAGACAATTAAGAACAACTACCTAACTGTTAAATACTCAGATACAGGAAGTAGCAAAAATTAAATATCCTGCCATCTTAATTAAAAGTATACAAAATTCTAATTAAAATCAAATCAAATAGTATAACACAAAACACTTGTTCCTGAATAATATATATATTTACAATTAATATATGATAAAAAATACTTAAAAAACTTTTGTGTTTTAAAATAATTCCCACACCTTTACCTGAAATAACTTTTTAACTTCAATATGCAGGAAATATTGCAATTCTCATTTAGACCAACAGGTCTAAATGCATCTAAGTTCAATTGCCAAGATAATTCAATACATTCAAGCATAATTTCAAAGGGGCCACCCCTGATATTCGGAGGGACTTGATCGATCCCCATAAAGCAGAATGAATGCCCTGGATTATTTTTTACATGTTTTGCTAAAGCATTTTCTAATAATGGCTTCCTTATGGCGTAAAGGTGCTGGTATACTCTTTCCTTTAATTTGCGATTTGTTTTTCCTATATAGAAACTTGGGCAACAATTGCACAGGGCAATGTATACCACTGACTTAGAATCGCAAGATAACTTCTTATTAATCTGATACCTTTTATTCCTAACAAAGAAAGAGTTACCTACCAGCATGGATTTACACATATTACAGTGGCCACATTTAAATGAGCCATTTGCTTTAATAGGACCGTGGGAATTTGACATGCGTTGTAAAATTTCCTTTAAAGTATTACTTCTTCTGTATATAACAGAAGGGCGTTCACCTAACTTTTCAATAAGGTTAGCAGAATTTATTACTAACGGCCAGTTTTTTAAAATTATAGCCCATGTATCGGTAGAATTTAAGTTATATTGAGTTATAAAACTCAAAGAGAAATCCCTACTGTGTTCAACACGGGTCTTAGAAACATTTTGATTTATTATTTCATTATGAGTAGACAACTGCATGTCATTAACTTGATCCAATAATGGTTTATAAAAGCCCTTTACCCGTTTAAAATCAACTTCCAAAATGACGTCATTTAGAAGGGAAATAGGGTAACCGCGATTCAAAAACAAATCCTTCAAGAACTGACATTCAGTTCTAAAATCACTTAATAAACTGCACATCCTTCCCGCACGTACAAGCTGTCCCTTAACTATAGATTTTTTCTGTTTAGGTGGGTGTAAGCTAGTGTAGTGCAGGAAGGAATTGCAGTAAGTGGGCTTTCTGAAAATCTTTGAAAAGTATACACTTTCTGCAAAATCCTTGGCTAATTTCACATCTAAATATTCTGTTTCATTAGTCGAGAAGTTAAAGGTAAATTTTAAACAATCTGTAGTATTGTTTATATAATCAACAAAAAGCCTTGCATCATTTTTGGTCCCTTTGAAAAGAATAAATATATCATCCAAGAATCTAGTGTAATATTTGATATTTTGCATTATAGATTCATTGGATAGAATAAAACGCTTTTCCCAAAGGCTACAAATAAATTACGCTCACCCACAGGGCGAGCCCATGGCTATTCAGCTTTTTGCAAATAAAACTTCTGATCAAACACAAAAAATTAGCCGACAGTACTATTCCCAAAAGTTCGAGACAACGTCAATCTCCCCTTGTGGTGCATTCAAACTCCCCATCAAGAGTTGAATCCATTCCACTGCCTCATTCTGCGGGATAGATGTATATAAATCTATCACATCAATAGTTAAGTTCAACTCAGGGTTGAACTTAATACTGTTGACGTCTCGAAGGAAGGACCAAGCGTCCTTGCAAATTGTGCCAATTTTTTTCACATATTTTGATAAGATGTTATCAATCAATTTTGAACTGGGGTAGGTCATAGAAGACCTACCATCTATCAATGCCCTCATGGGTGGGTTTTGTTGGTCTTTGTGTATTTTCGGTATTCCGAACATTACAGGCAACTTTGGTGTTATAATATCGATGTAATTATATGTCTCTAAATCAATTTTGCCTGCCAAGAAAAGGTCACGGAAATACCCCGAATCGGCCCTGAGTCACATTAATCTCATTTATAGAAGATTCTTCATAGGCCTCAGATGTTAAAATCTCAAGCATTTTCTCCTTATAATAAAAGTCATCAAAGACCACCAAACCACCCCCTTTATCTGGCTTTAAAAACCTAACTGGCAAAGAACGCAGTTTAATTAACCATTGACGTTGTTGTTCAGAGATGTTCATATTTTTGAAAGTAGTATTTGACTTGTAAGAAGTGAAAAGATGTCTTATATCAATTTCACACATCTGCTCAAATAGTAATAAATTAGATTGAATAGGAGGGTTATACACACTAGGTAGTCTAAGCTTGTTATTATCAGTTATGATCTCATTATTAAATAACATTCTTAAATTCAACTTGCGTGTATAACTTTTCAAGTCAATGAGAGTTTTAGCTAGACTCCCATAGGTACTAGGAATAAACGTATTTCCCAATGCTAGTAATTCCACTAAATCAGAATCTAATTTTAAAGTGGAAAAGTTGTAGATCGTAAAATCTTTTTTAAGGTTGGTATATATAGTAGGTATTTGTAAAGAAATTTGGGACTCTAATACCAAAGTATTCTCCTTTATTACCTCTTCCGGTTCGTAGTTGTCCCTTGCTTCCTCTGGTTGTTCCCTAAAAAAGCATTTTCATTAGGGGTTATATTTGTGCCTTGATTCTGTTGGCCAGTTCTACCTATTGTTTTCTGGTACCTGTTGTTATTGTTACCAGTTGAAGAACCCTTTAATCGGTTACTTCTTCTCACACCTTGTGAAAAAGGAGCAGTAGACTGTTCACCCTCTTCTACTATATTTTGTGTTTGCTCCGTATCTACAATAGTAGTGGACCCATCTGATCCTGTAACTTTAGAAAGCAAGACACCAGTATTTAGGTTAGGGTAAGCCTGTTTAGATGAATAAGCTGACCTATCCCTTACTAATTTTTTATTTTTGTTTGTTTTTAATTTGTTTAACAGGGCGTCTATACTAGTAAAAATACGTTCATAATCGTATTTAAACTTCAAAAAAGACATGTTAGTTTTAATTTCCTCATCCAAACTGTTAACTTCAGATATAAGCGACAGGATATGAATGTCATAGTGCTTAACAATAACATTAAGTAAATGAAAGCCTTGTTCCTGAAATAAACATTCCAGTTCAGCAAAATAGGCTTGATCTACTAACAAACCCGAAGGTGAAGTTATTCCTTAGACCTTTAGGTATTAATTTTTCTTTTAAACATTGTCTAAAATAAGCAGCCTCAAGCTGCAATTTTTTCAATTTTAGCAATTTTAAATCAAATAACTTAAGGCAGTCATTAATTTTGTTGACTTCACTCACTGAACTGGAAGCGTTGGAACAATCTGCCTCAGTTATGTCCACTGGAAGGAATGAAAACGGATTGTCTTTATTAATCCAAGCAGTCAAAGGGATCAGTCCATGCTCAAACTCGCCATCCTGGACTTCGTTCAAAACAGGAGCAGTTGGTATGCGGGTGTTTGAATTAGCAACCACAGCGTAACTTTGTGCAAGTTCATTCGACACTGGCGATGTTGAAGGAACCAGCTCTGTTTCATTTATAGTACCCAAACCGGCTTTACGGTGGTTCAAGGACCCATTAGATTGTTGGTTGCTCCTTGGAGGTAAACCTCTTAACGGCTGGGCTGCCCCAATTGAAGTTTCTGATGCATCCAAAAACGAAACCGGAGCAGGAACCGGAACAACAACCTGTTCCACACCTCCGGTAATAACAGGAATCCGCTCGATAGCATCCATACGAGTGTGTAAAGCCTCTATTTTTTGAGAAATAGAAGCCAATAAAGAGTAAATGTCCACTTCACTAGAGCCTTTTAGGTTAGTAGCTGTTCCAAAAAGGTTAGGGCTCGCCGGACAAACAGGAGTACTTGTATCCATATTTGAAAACAAACGGAAGTAAAAAAGCAAACAAACTTAATAAAACACTGGAAAAGTAACCTTGTAGCCGGGAAGCCGAATCTAACCCAAAGTGTAAAATTCAAAGAGACTTCTTTAACGCACAATTTTTATTAATCTTCAAAAAAAGCGTTTTCGCCAAGGCTCCTGCCTCAGCTTCATCAGAAGAACAGACAATTAAGAACAACTACCTAACTGTTAAATACTCAGATACAGGAAGTAGCAAAAATTAAATATCCTGCCATCTTAATTAAAAGTATACAAAATTCTAATTAAAATCAAATCAAATAGTATAACACAAAACACTTGTTCCTGAATAATATATATATTTACAATTAATATATGATAAAAAATACTTAAAAAACTTTTGTGTTTTAAAATAATTCCCAAACCTTTACCTGAAATAACTTTTAACTTCAATATGCAGGAAATATTGCAATTCTCATTTAGACCAACAGGTCTAAATGCATCTAAGTTCAATTGCCAAGATAATTCAATACATTCAAGCATAATTTCAAAGGGGCCACCCCTGATATTCGGAGGGACTTGATCGATCCCCATAAAGCAGAATGAATGCCCTGGATTATTTTTTACATGTTTTGCTAAAGCATTTTCTAATAATGGCTTCCTTATGGCGTAAAGGTGCTGGTATACTCTTTCCTTTAATTTGCGATTTGTTTTTCCTATATAGAAACTTGGGCAACAATTGCACAGGGCAATGTATACCACTGACTTAGAATTGCAAGATAACTTCTTATTAATCTGATACCTTTTATTCCTAACAAAGAAGGCACAAATATAACCCCTAATGAAAATGCTTTTTTAGGGAACAACCAGAGGAAGCAAGGGACAACTACGAACCGGAAGAGGTAATAAAGGAGAATACTTTGGTATTAGAGTCCCAAATTTCTTTACAAATACCTACTATATATACCAACCTTAAAAAAGATTTTACGATCTACAACTTTTCCACTTTAAAATTAGATTCTGATTTAGTGGAATTACTAGCATTGGGAAATACGTTTATTCCTAGTACCTATGGGAGTCTAGCTAAAACTCTCATTGACTTGAAAAGTTATACACGCAAGTTGAATTTAAGAATGTTATTTAATAATGAGATCATAACTGATAATAACAAGCTTAGACTACCTAGTGTGTATAACCCTCCTATTCAATCTAATTTATTACTATTTGAGCAGATGTGTGAAATTGATATAAGACATCTTTTCACTTCTTACAAGTCAAATACTACTTTCAAAAATATGAACATCTCTGAACAACAACGTCAATGGTTAATTAAACTGCGTTCTTTGCCAGTTAGGTTTTTAAAGCCAGATAAAGGGGGTGGTTTGGTGGTCTTTGATGACTTTTATTATAAGGAGAAAATGCTTGAGATTTTAACATCTGAGGCCTATGAAGAATCTTCTATAAATGAGATTAATGTGACTCAGGGTCAGATTCGGGGGTATTTCCGTGACCTTTTCTTGGCAGGCAAAATTGATTTAGAGACATATAATTACATCGATATTATAACACCAAAGTTGCCTGTAATGTTCGGAATACCGAAAATACACAAAGACCAACAAAACCCACCCATGAAGGCATTGATAGATGGTAGGTCTTCTATGACCTACCCCAGTTCAAAATTGATTGATAACATCTTATCAAAATATGTGAAAAAAATTCCCACAATTTGCAAGGACTCTTGGTCCTTCCTTCGAGACGTCAACAGTATTAAGTTCAACCCTGAGTTGAACTTCTTAACTGTTGATGTGATAGATTTATATACATCTATCCCGCACAATGAGGCAGTGGAATGGATTCAACTCTTGATGGAGAGTTTGAATGCACTACAAGGGGAGATTGACGTTGTCTCGGAACTTTTGGGAATAGTACTGTCGGCTAATTTTTTTGTGTTTGATCAGAAGTTTTATTTGCAAAAACGCGGAATAGCCATGGGCTCGCCCTGTGGGGCGAGCGTAGCCAATTTATTTGTAGCCTTTTGGGAAAAGCGTTTTATTCTATCCAATGAATCTATAATGCAAAATATCAAATATTACACTAGATTCTTGGATGATATATTTATTCTTTTCAAAGGGACCGAAAATGATGCAAGGCTTTTTGTTGATTATATAAACAATACTACAGATTGTTTAAAATTTACCTTTAACTTCTTGACTAATGAAACAGAATATTTAGATGTGAAATTAGCCAAGGATTTTGCAGAAAGTGTATACTTTTCAAAGATTTTCAGAAAGCCCACTTACTGCAATTCCTTCCTGCACTACACTAGCTTACACCCACCTAAACAGAAAAAATCTATAGTTAAGGGACAGCTTGTACGTGCGGGAAGGATGTGCAGTTTATTATGATTTTGGAACTGAATGTCAGTTCTTGAAGGATTTGTTTTGAATCATGGTTACCCTATTTCCTTCTAAATGACGTCATTTTGGAAGTTGATTTTAAACGGGTAAAGGGCTTTTATAAACCATTATTGGATCAAGTTAATGACATGCAGTTGTCTACTCATAATGAAATAATAAATCAAAATGTTTCTAAGACCCGTGTTGAACACAGTAGGGATTTCTCTTTGAGTTTTATAACTCAATATAACTTAAATTCTACCGATACATGGGCTATAATTTTAAAAAACTGGCCGTTAGTAATAAATTCTGCTAACCTTATTGAAAAGTTAGGTGAACGCCCTTCTGTTATATACAGAAGAAGTAATAATTTAAAGGAAATTTTACAACGCATGTCAAATTCCCACGGTCCTATTAAAGCAAATGGCTCATTTAAATGTGGCCACTGTAATATGTGTAAATCCATGCTGGTAGGTAACTCTTTCTTTGTTAGGAATAAAAGGTATCAGATTAATAAGAAGTTATCTTGCGATTCTAAGTCAGTGGTATACATTGCCCTGTGCAATTGTTGCCCAAGTTTCTATATAGGAAAAACAAATCGCAAATTAAAGGAAAGAGTATACCAGCACCTTTACGCCATAAGGAAGCCATTATTAGAAAATGCTTTAGCAAAACATGTAAAAAATAATCCAGGGCATTCATTCTGCTTTATGGGGATCGATCAAGTCCCTCCGAATATCAGGGGTGGCCCATTTGAAATTATGCTTGAATGTATTGAATTATCTTGGCAATTGAACTTAGATGCATTTAGACCTGTTGGTCTAAATGAGAATTGCAATATTTCCTGCATATTGAAGTTAAAAAGTTATTTCAGGTAAAGGTGTGGGAATTATTTTAAAACACAAAAGTTTTTTAAGTATTTTTTATCATATATTAATTGTAAATATATATATTATTCAGGAACAAGTGTTTTGTGTTATACTATTTGATTTGATTTTAATTAGAATTTTGTATACTTTTAATTAAGATGGCAGGATATTTAATTTTTGCTACTTCCTGTATCTGAGTATTTAACAGTTAGGTAGTTGTTCTTAATTGTCTGTTCTTCTGATGAAGCTGAGGCAGGAGCCTTGGCGAAAACGCTTTTTTTGAAGATTAATAAAAATTGTGCGTTAAAGAAGTCTCTTTGAATTTTACACTTTGGGTTAGATTCGGCTTCCCGGCTACAAGGTTACTTTTCCAGTGTTTTATTAAGTTTGTTTGCTTTTTTACTTCCGTTTGTTTTCAACTATGGATACAAGTACTCCTGTTTGTCCGGCGAGCCCTAACCTTTTTGGAACAGCTACTAACCTAAAAGGCTCTAGTGAAGTGGACATTTACTCTTTATTGGCTTCTATTTCTCAAAAAATAGAGGCTTTACACACTCGTATGGATGCTATCGAGCGGATTCCTGTTATTACCGGAGGTGTGGAACAGGTTGTTGTTCCGGTTCCTGCTCTGGTTTCGTTTTTGGATGCATCAGAAACTTCAATTCCGGCAGCCCAGCCGTTAAGAGGTTTACCTCCAAGGAGCAACCAACAATCTAATGGGTCCTTGAACCACCGTAAAGCCGGTTTGGGTACTATAAATGAAACAGAGCTGGTTCCTTCAACATCGCCAGTGTCGAATGAACTTGCACAAAGTTACGCTGCGGTTGCTAATTCAAACACCCGCATACCAACTGCTCCTGTTTTGAACGAAGTCCAGGATGGCGAGTTTGAGCGTGGACTGATCCCTTTGACTGCTTGGATTAATAAAGACAATCCGTTTTCATTCCTTCCAGTGGACATAACTGAGGCAGATTGTTCCAACGCTTCCAGTTCAGTGAGTGAAGTCAACAAAATTAATGACTGCCTTAAGTTATTTGATTTAAAATTGCTAAAATTGAAAAAATTGCAGCTTGAGGCTGCTTATTTTAGACAATGTTTAAAAGAAAAATTAATACCTAAAGGTCTAAGGAATAACTTCACCCCTTCGGGTTTGTTAGTAGATCAAGCCTATTTTGCTGAACTGGAATGTTTATTTCAGGAACAAGGCTTTCATTTACTTAATGTTATTGTTAAGCACTATGACATTCATATCCTGTCGCTTATATCTGAAGTTAACAGTTTGGATGAGGAAATTAAAACTAACATGTCTTTTTTGAAGTTTAAATACGATTATGAACGTATTTTTACTAGTATAGACGCCCTGTTAAACAAATTAAAAACAAACAAAAATAAAAAATTAGTAAGGGATAGGTCAGCTTATTCATCTAAACAGGCTTACCCTAACCTAAATACTGGTGTCTTGCTTTCTAAAGTTACAGGATCAGATGGGTCCACTACTATTGTAGATACGGAGCAAACACAAAATATAGTAGAAGAGGGTGAACAGTCTACTGCTCCTTTTTCACAAGGTGTGAGAAGAAGTAACCGATTAAAGGGTTCTTCAACTGGTAACAATAACAACAGGTACCAGAAAACAATAGGTAGAACTGGCCAACAGAATCAAGGCACAAATATAACCCCTAATGAAAATGCTTTTTTAGGGAACAACCAGAGGAAGCAAGGGACAACTACGAACCGGAAGAGGTAATAAAGGAGAATACTTTGGTATTAGAGTCCCAAATTTCTTTACAAATACCTACTATATATACCAACCTCAAAAAAGATTTTACGATCTACAACTTTTCCACTTTAAAATTAGATTCTGATTTAGTGGAATTACTAGCATTGGGAAATACGTTTATTCCTAGTACCTATGGGAGTCTAGCTAAAACTCTCATTGACTTGAAAAGTTATACACGCAAGTTGAATTTAAGAATGTTATTTAATAATGAGATCATAACTGATAATAACAAGCTTAGACTACCTAGTGTGTATAACCCTCCTATTCAATCTAATTTATTACTATTTGAGCAGATGTGTGAAATTGATATAAGACATCTTTTCACTTCTTACAAGTCAAATACTACTTTCAAAAATATGAACATCTCTGAACAACAACGTCAATGGTTAATTAAACTGCGTTCTTTGCCAGTTAGGTTTTTAAAGCCAGATAAAGGGGGTGGTTTGGTGGTCTTTGATGACTTTTATTATAAGGAGAAAATGCTTGAGATTTTAACATCTGAGGCCTATGAAGAATCTTCTATAAATGAGATTAATGTGACTCAGGGCCGTATTCGGGGGTATTTCCGTGACCTTTTCTTGGCAGGCAAAATTGATTTAGAGACATATAATTACATCGATATTATAACACCAAAGTTGCCTGTAATGTTCGGAATACCGAAAATACACAAAGACCAACAAAACCCACCCATGAAGGCATTGATAGATGGTAGGTCTTCTATGACCTACCCCAGTTCAAAATTGATTGATAACATCTTATCAAAATATGTGAAAAAAATTCCCACAATTTGCAAGGACTCTTGGTCCTTCCTTCGAGACGTCAACAGTATTAAGTTCAACCCTGAGTTGAACTTCTTAACTGTTGATGTGATAGATTTATATACATCTATCCCGCACAATGAGGCAGTGGAATGGATTCAACTCTTGATGGAGAGTTTGAATGCACCACAAGGGGAGATTGACGTTGTCTCGGAACTTTTGGGAATAGTACTGTCGGCTAATTTTTTTGTGTTTGATCAGAAGTTTTATTTGCAAAAACGCGGAATAGCCATGGGCTCGCCCTGTGGGGCGAGCGTAGCCAATTTATTTGTAGCCTTTTGGGAAAAGCGTTTTATTCTATCCAATGAATCTATAATGCAAAATATCAAATATTACACTAGATTCTTGGATGATATATTTATTCTTTTCAAAGGGACCGAAAATGATGCAAGGCTTTTTGTTGATTATATAAACAATACTACAGATTGTTTAAAATTTACCTTTAACTTCTCGACTAATGAAACAGAATATTTAGATGTGAAATTAGCCAAGGATTTTGCAGAAAGTGTATACTTTTCAAAGATTTTCAGAAAGCCCACTTACTGCAATTCCTTCCTGCACTACACTAGCTTACACCCACCTAAACAGAAAAAATCTATAGTTAAGGGACAGCTTGTACGTGCGGGAAGGATGTGCAGTTTATTAAGTGATTTTGGAACTGAATGTCAGTTCTTGAAGGATTTGTTTTTGAATCGCGGTTACCCTATTTCCCTTCTAAATGACGTCATTTTGGAAGTTGATTTTAAACGGGTAAAGGGCTTTTATAAACCATTATTGGATCAAGTTAATGACATGCAGTTGTCTACTCATAATGAAATAATAAATCAAAATGTTTCTAAGACCCGTGTTGAACACAGTAGGGATTTCTCTTTGAGTTTTATAACTCAATATAACTTAAATTCTACCGAAACATGGGCTATAATTTTAAAAAACTGGCCGTTAGTAATAAATTCTGCTAACCTTATTGAAAAGTTAGGTGAACGCCCTTCTGTTATATACAGAAGAAGTAATAATTTAAAGGAAATTTTACAATGCATGTCAAATTCCCACGGTCCTATTAAAGCAAATGGCTCATTTAAATGTGGCCACTGTAATATGTGTAAATCCATGCTGGTAGGTAACTCTTTCTTTGTTAGGAATAAAAGGTATCAGATTAATAAGAAGTTATCTTGCGATTCTAAGTCAGTGGTATACATTGCCCTGTGCAATTGTTGCCCAAGTTTCTATATAGGAAAAACAAATCGCAAATTAAAGGAAAGAGTATGCCAGCACCTTTACGCCATAAGGAAGCCATTATTAGAAAATGCTTTAGCAAAACATGTAAAAAATAATCCAGGGCATTCATTCTGCTTTATGGGGATCGATCAAGTCCCTCCGAATATCAGGGGTGGCCCCTTTGAAATTATGCTTGAATGTATTGAATTATCTTGGCAATTGAACTTAGATGCATTTAGACCTGTTGGTCTAAATGAGAATTGCAATATTTCCTGCATATTGAAGTTAAAAAGTTATTTCAGGTAAAGGTGTGGGAATTATTTTAAAACACAAAAGTTTTTTAAGTATTTTTTATCATATATTAATTGTAAATATATATATTATTCAGGAACAAGTGTTTTGTGTTATACTATTTGATTTGATTTTAATTAGAATTTTGTATACTTTTAATTAAGATGGCAGGATATTTAATTTTTGCTACTTCCTGTATCTGAGTATTTAACAGTTAGGTAGTTGTTCTTAATTGTCTGTTCTTCTGATGAAGCTGAGGCAGGAGCCTTGGCAAAACGCTTTTGAAGATTAATAAAAATTGTGCGTTAAAGAAGTCTCTTTGAATTTTACACTTTGGGTTAGATTCGGCTTCCCGGCTACAAGGTTACTTTTCCAGTGTTTTATTAAGTTTGTTTGCTTTTTTACTTCGTATATATATATATATATATATATATATATATATATATATATATATATATATATATCTATATATATATATATATATATATATATATATATATATATATATATATATATATATATATGTATATATACATATATATATATATATATATATATATATATATATATATATATATATATACATATGGGGTGCATTCAGACATCAGGTCCACACTCTCTAACTCTCCTTCCTGCACAGTTGTACTGTTCTACCTTGCTACAACACAGACAGGTGCCACATGTGGACACAGCCTAACATTAGGGGGGTATATATAGGGACAGTTGCAGATAAGCCAATTACACACCTATGGCATTTCTGCATGCTACATTACACGTTAAATTGAGTGTCCTGCAAGTGGTGGACTCTGGAACCCACGCATTGATCAATGTGTATGTTGAGTGCTATCAGTACATGGCTACATCCATTTGTGTTTCTGACTTCATATTCCTGACTATGTTGCAGACTATCCTGTAACACCAGCAACTTACTCAGTGTATAACAACACTATTTCACATATGGGCCTGTGTTCTGGCCTCTGTCCTCCACCTACATACCAGGCTTTGTCAATATAACATGCAGTAAGGGGTTGTTATGTAGTGGCCTGTGAATATGTCGTGCTGCCATTCCTGCCATCATTCCAATGCTGTTGTGGCCCCCACACATATTGTGGGGTAGGGTCCATATATATGTGGGCTTCAGCTGCACAAAACATGTGTGCCCTTTTGCAGTCCAGAGGTCAGTGTATGTAACAGTGTTATATGCCCCTGTAAGTCAGTCTGCAGGGGAGGAGTATGTACCATTTATAACCTAGGCTGTTACAACATGTGAGGGATATCGGTAGTAAGCCATCTTAAGGTATGTGGCTGTACATTACCATACATTTCACCTTGGGAACATTGGTGGCCTAGTGCTTACTGCCATACAGACTGTTCTGTTTGTCAGTGTGATTGTGCTGTTTTCAGTTATGCATTGTTATATAGCAGATACATCCCATTGTGTCAACATAAGTCGTTTCCTCCTAGGGATTGAGTACAGAGTGTAATGAGAGGCTGCTGAACTATACATCTGCATTACTTACTATTGATTTATTGTTATCCTCAGGCCGTGTCTGTCTTTACTGTTGTACTACTTGAAGGCCTTGGCCTGGAAAGCGACATATGCTAGGCTTTCGGATTACTGTATAAAATGATTTGCTTGAGAGTTGCATTAATCAGTTAGTTTGTATTTCAATGTCTTAACAGGTATATGACATGGCATATACAACTGTAATAGTACACAAACAAAACATTCTTATGCATGCAAACCCGTGTGTGGTATCATATCCTTTGAATTCTCTGTGGGTGTATGTTTCAGGCAACAATTGTATTTTGTATGAGTGACCCATACACTGTCCATTTGAAAAGGTGGCAACTGTAGGAATACTGGCTGTTTAGTATGCTGTGCACCCTGTAAATATGTATCTTCCTATACATATCTATGTGTGTGTATGTGTAGTTACATACATATATCTATATATATGTAACTACACATACACACACGTAGATATGTGTATGTGTAGTTACATACATATCTATATATATGTGTGTGTGTATATATATATATATATATATATATATATATATATATATATATATATATATATATATGTATCTGCATATATGTGTGTGTGTGTGTGTGTGTGTGTGTGTGTGTGTGTGTGTGTGTGTGTGTGTGTGTATGTATCTTTGGATTGTTTATTGCTTCCACATGGTACATTCCTTATGTTAACCAGACTGTACTGCATGATATGTTATTGATACCATCCTGACATCATAGAGGTGGGATGGATTACTGTTAACGTCTTGTGGCTATGTTGTATAGGGTCCTTGGGTATGTGACTTGCAACAGTTGGTATTGTGTTGCAGTGCAGATCTGTTTGGCTGTAGGGGAGGGGGTGATATCAATACTTACAAGAGGTATTTAGCTTGGGCCCCCTAACCCCCATTAACAGTGCCTTTGGTCATATATGTATTTGTTATGTTCTCTTTTATATCAGTAGATATATATCTGTACATACATATATATATATATATCTGTACATACACACACACACACACACACACACACACACACATATATATATATATATACATATATATATATGTATCTGCTTACATATATATATATATATATATATATACATATATATGTAGACATATATATCTGTAGATGTATGCATATGTGTATGTATATATATATATATATATATATATATATATATATATATATATATATATATATATGTATACACACACACACACACACACACACACACACACACACACACACACACACACACACACACACACACGCACACACATACATCTACATGTATAAATACATTTCCTGTACTGTTGAATGACTGCTGGATGATATGTTTTTGAAAACATCAGGGTTATATATATCTGACATAACTTAGTGGTAAATCACTTTGGCGTGCAGAGTCCTGTATTCGAGCCTTGCAATTGCTGTTTATTTTGTTGCTGGGCAGAACAAGGGCCATTGGATACAGAGTGATTAAGGTACTTTTAAGCAGTTGTAATCGGGTTTGCATGATTTTGCGTAAAGCTAACTTCCGGTTACAGTTTCTTATACTAATTTAACTTCTGAATTGCTTAACCTGTGTAGGCATTGCTTACCCCCATGCAAACAAGCTTAAGCCCGCTTAGAGCTGCTTAAAAGTGCTTACTCCCGCTTACCACCACACTAGTTTCTTTAAAAGAAATGAAAAAGGGTTGATAGGAAAGTGGTGAAAAAGGGACATGAGGGAAAGACAGTAGTGAAAATAGCTAGGGATGTGCACAACGGGTGTAGGGAAGGTCCATAGCAGCCCATTTCTTCTACAGCAACAGCTGTGCATATACACTGATTTGGAGGTAGATTTGGACACTCATACCCCTGAGAAAGGGGTGAGGACAACAATAATATGTTGTTAAGTCAATTAGATCAGATTACATGTGTCCAGTGGACACATGTACAAAATGGACAGCTTTGTATGGGGCAAAATTTTTTTGGGGGAACAGATTGCCCTTTCTTTTTTTTAAGGTGAGAGTGGGATGTTGGGGAGTGATAGTAGGCATATTTGGGGAGGTAGGTTGGGTAGCATAACAGACAAGACAGCATACAGGGGCGGTATATGACACATGTGGGGGGTAAACACCTTAGATGGGGAGGGGTGTTTGGAAGTAGGAAGCCCTTGAGCCCCCTAGTGGAAACAGTGGGACTGAGGTCCCCACCCATGGACATTCAACACTGCACCTTCATGGCCCCAAAGGTGGCTGTGCTGGTGGCTGAGTAGGAGGGCCAGGCTGACCCTCTAGTTTAGCCACGTGGCCCTCAAGCTGGCATAGCAGATTTCCAAACTCCCTGCGGAGCTCGCTACACACCACGCCCTGGACCTGGCAACTGGTGACAGTGTCCTGTCTGTGCCCACTCCCGGAGGGGGCCAAGCCCCATCACCTGAGGCGGTTCCACCCAAAGGTGGTGCAGGATCTGTAGACAAGGAGGTCCTGGGAAGTTGGAGAGGTGGGTCCGCTAGGACCAGCCTTCCCAAACTTGCTATGGTGTTTCAATTTTACATCATATGTGGGTTAGTAATAGTCAACACATTCCAGGATTAGGTATAACAGCATGCATAGATATTCCCATTAACCCAAAACACCAGATATGGAACAGTTACATAGCTAACAGAGCACATGCATATATGGAATTACAGTGGCCATTACAACAGCATACAGGTACATTGATGGCAGCATGCCACCAATATGGGAGTATTTTAACATGGCACATGCATAGAAACAAATTTAAATATTTATCAAACAATAGGATATATGTCCCAACATTAGATTTAATAGAGCACATACCGATTGAGTTGTGTATCTAGTTTATTGCTGCAGATATGGTGGTGGGGGAGAGAAAGATTTCAATTAACAACTTGTATATCCCTGTAGTTCTCATTACTTTCCTAGTCAGTGCTGTGATCTGTACCTTACAGGTTTTATTACACTATCCTATGGCCTTAGTTTGGAAAGTGGTATGGATGTCAACAACTGTGTACAACTGTATACATGAACTGAGTTTTACCTGCAGTATATACCTCTTACCTGGTATACCTGTGGAGGTATTGTTTGTTAACACTACCTGACTGTTTCTACACATATTCCCAGATTCCAGGTTGATGTTATGCACATACCTGTCCATCTCTTATTGCACACACTCTGGGTATGTCTTGACAACATGCAGGTGAAACTGGGACATATTTTGACTACTGTCCTCATAAACCTTTGGTGAGTTGTACAGTGACATGTTTGTTTTCATAGACATTTTCCAAATATGTACAGACCTGACAGTCAGCTATATGACATTAAATGCTGCCTACATGTCAGAGATTAGCATGCTGATATGCCAGGGGGATAGGATAACAGCCAGTAGATATGGGCCACTTGACCGGACATTCTGGACAACTCTGTACACTTGTGGGGTATGATTCGCATACAGCTTACTACCACTCCCAGGATTCGAACCATGGCTGTGTCTGCTAAAAATAGAACAGTGCACATCACAGTTGAGTGTGCTATATAGATATTGCTGTGTATCTCTTCTCTGATTTCTGTTTGTAAGTCTCCCGTAGTTTTACAATCTGACCTTGTAATTACAATACTCTTATACAGGGTTCCCTAGTCAGTTTTATTATGTAGCACAGTGCAGGTGACAGTGATGAGTAATACCTTATTATTCAGAGCAACTGCAACACTAACAATGCCATACAATACCAGAGTAAACAGTACCAGTCCAGGATTTCAGTCTTTTATTTCTAGGCACAGTTTTCATATCTGACAGACCTGTGGGGGGAATGTTTGTTAGCACTATCTGAATGTTGCCACACATATTACTAGATTCCACATTATTATTATGCACATACGTCTCACTCTGTTACTGCACACACTCTGGTCACAGCTTCACAACATGGGGGTGGAGATGTGACATACTTTGCTTATTACTCTCATAACATTTTGGGGAGCTGCTAGAGTGACAGGTTTGTTCTTATAGATGTCTGACAATCAGTTGTATGTCATTATTTGCTGCCTAAATGTCTGGGATCATCCCACTGATTTGCCAGGGGACAGGGTGACAGGCAGTAGATTATGGGCCAATTAACTGGCCATTTTGGACATATCTGTACAGTTGTCAGGTATGTTTCTGCATACAGCTTACTACCACTCCCAGGATTCAAACCATAGCTGTGTGTGCTAACAAATACAACAATTCACATCTCAGTTGAGTGTGCTATTTGGATTATGTAGTCTATCTATTCACTGTGTTCTAAGTCTCTCTCAGTTGTACAATATGTCCTCTTGTGATTACAACAGTCATATACAGACATTCCTACACATTTTATTTATGTAGCACAGAGTGGGTAACAGTGCTTAATATAACAGTACTATTAAGAGATTGCAACACAACATTACCATATGATACCAGAGTAAACACAGGGAGTCCAGCAGTTAGAACTTTATTGTTAGGCTATTAACCTTTTATTTACATGCAACCTATATGAGACTCTTCCTGCCATGTTGTCTGGTGTATTCAGTACACGCCTTAAACAATACAGGTTTTATACTGGCAATTAACTTTCTACTACTTTTAGATTTATTTCTTATGACAGTACATGCAAGAGTATTACTAACCTGCCTCGCGCCACAACCTCTGCAATCTACAGGCATGGGCTTCCTGGTTCACAGCCCACTTGTCTGCCACTGTCAAAGACATAAGAGGAATATTTAGCCATACCAATCCATAATATACATGAGCTAGCAATTATTAAACAACTAGTGGACTGATACTTGCACATGGCTGGGACATCCCCCATCTGCCTAGCCTCTTGGATCCACTGATCCAAGAGCTCCCTCTTTCTCTGCTTCAGGTCAGCATAGTGATGCCTGACCTGCTCACCAGTTTGAGGTATGCCAGTGGCACTGGTGAGGTCATGGGCGAGATGGTCCCAGATTTCCACTTTATATTGGGAACCCTGGTGCTGGCCCTGCAGCAGTCTCTGGTCATGGTCTTTAACAAGGAGTCCTGCCATGACTTTGGACTCCTAGATGCCACAGCGCTGCACCCAAAAGCACACTCCCTCTCCCACACTGGTCATAGTGCCTACAGGAGGAAGCTGTAACTAGTTATGAGATGTATTCTCACCTGTTGGGTTTAAATAGGGCCGATTTCCTGCATTTTGCCATGATTGGACAGTTTTGAAAATGCTAAGCTATGGACAATCCTGCTAAACTAAGGTTGACATTGCTTAAAGGGGTATACCAATGGGCAAACTGATTTAGCTGGCCTACACATTGCTTACACCTAGTAAGCAGGGCTGTGCAAAGCTTAGCATTGCTTTATTTTTAATTTGCATACTATTTGCTGTTTGGCATTGATTTCTTATTCATTACATGTTATATATGTGTTTGGTATACATGATTCATGTGTATGTACACTGTATGGGGTCCTTGTGTTTATTAGGGGATTTCAACACTTTATTACAATGACACCTCGCATCTGGACTCAATGCAGTACTCCAGTTCACATATTTATGTTATGTAGTAGGTTATACAATAAAAAACTGCATATAGATTCCTTTCCCATGTTAAGTTTAATATTTCTATAGTGAGGATCTATTTGGTGATACCTCAATCTTATGTACTGCAGTGATGGCTTACTGGTTAACTACTGTGACAATAATGTACAGGGTCCTGGGTTCAAGACCTGCAAGGGCTGTTTATTTTGTTTCTGGACAGAACAGCGGCTGCTGCATACAAAGTGATTAAGGCACTTTTAAGCAATTGTAAGCGGGTTTACGCATGTTTGCATGAAGGTAAGCAATGCTAACTTCTGGTTAAATATGCTTACAGAGAATTAGCTTTGATATTGCTTAACCTGTGTGTTCATTGCTTACCCCCATGCAAATGGGCTTAAACCTGCTTACTACTGCTTAAATCTGCTTACTCCCACTTACTACTGCTTAATAGTGCTTACTCCCCCTTACCCCTGCACTAATTTAGACAGAAATGTAAAATGGTTCTTGGTAAGGTGGTGCATTTGGGCACTCTATGGATTTATCATTCATTACACATTATACCTTCAGTTTGTATCCCTGATTCATGTGTACATATACTGCATAGGGCACTTGTGTTTATCTGCGGATTTTACAACATTATTACAATGACACCTCACATCTGCATTTAATGCAGTACTCTAGTTCACAAATATGTTATTTAGTAGGTTATGCAATAAAAAATATTGTTCATAAAGTGATTTGACATGGAAAATGGAATGTAGTGGAGTGAGACTCGAACTGGGAATGACTGCTCATAAGGCGAATGCTCTGCCCAATACACTACTGCAGTACTGCTTCATTTGCATATATCTTGATGTTTATCTTCTTGTGCCATTTAAGCTGCAGTATATGTAGCTAAGCAATGGGCAAACCCGCGCACCTATGGTTACATTTTATCTGTTTGATAAAAAAAATTTAACTTGTTTATATTATTATATTTTAACTATTGCCCTTATAAACTTGGGGGGTGTTGCTGGGGGTATGCCATCCCCTATGAGTGGTCTCACTCATTGTTATTGCTAAACTGCAGTTCTTGATTGCAGGAGCATGTATATTGTGAGAGTTCTGCTCTCAGACACGCCCTTTGCACTTGTCCACGCTCAGTGTCCGTTTAGGAGCTCAGGCTGTATGCCTTCATTAATATGCATAGCTCGCTGCCGTGCTGCTCCTAAATGGTCGCTTCCATGCAGGACTAAGCTAGTCCTGCATGGAAGATTACTGAATCTGGGGGATAGTCTATTTGGCAACCTGTCATATATGTACAGCATTTTATATAGGTAAGTCAGTGAGAAAATTAAGAGAGAATTACTGAACACAGATCAGATATTAAAAGAAATACTAGTACTAACTCTTTAGCTAAACACATAAGTGAATGTGGGAAGGAACTTGGATTTAGCTTTAGGGTTATCGATCAGGTTTTTAAGGACCTACGAGGAGGTGACATTAATAATAGGTTAGAAATAAAGGAATATGAATGGATTCTGAGAATGAGGGTTGATGTTTCTCCTGGATTAAATCAGATGGTATCATTAAAACCCATTCTTAAAAATAAACAAACATGTCTGCATTAATGTGTCTGTAATATGTGCAGCGTTATATATTTAAAACATGTGCATATTTATATATGTGAGTTAATATATGTGTTTCTATAAGAGCATCTCTTTTTAATTGCTTGATTGGTTTCTATTAATGTTTTGGCTGTGTGTTTTTAGCATGTAAAGAGGGAGGGTTACTGCTGTTTCATATACACTGAAGAAGGGTTTTTGTACCTGAAAGCTTTGTCCGATTAAACAAGCCTTTTTGTTGAAGCTGCGTTGCTGAGTTCATATTTTTGTTGCTGTTCTCTGTACGAACTGAAACTTAACTGTGTGTCTTGGTTGTTACTCTTTTTCCTCATTAACCAGACCATTTGTATTCCAAGAAAAAAAATCAATAAATCTATTTTGGGGGATATTTGTAAATCATCAGATCACAATTCCCTAAACTGAGGTGAACTAGTATAAAAGAAAGTTGTGGAAAGGCTCTGATCAAAATACAACATACAGCAATATCTCTAAAGAAATGATTAACCTTCCAAACTATATTTAACATTCTTAATATTTTAAACATAAACAGTAGTCAATATTTATATACAGTCTGTAAAACAATTTACCTAGAATAGACAGGGAATGAGTCCCACACCTCTTGGAGAAATTAGATGCACAAGTCACTTCAGGCCTATCTGAAGGCACATGGGCAGTATAGAAACTAGTCTTCATATTTGAATAACCTAATAACTGACTTAAGAAAATATTGTTGAGTTTTCACAGGATATTAGAACTAGCCAACATATCTAGATAGAAGAAAACTGCCCCTATAATAACAAAGAAGTGTCATTTTCAATAATGATTAGTCATTTAATTGAGCCTTTATTAACAGATGACTAATCTGCAATGTGCATTGCCATCTTCCACTCCATGAGTCTTCTTTTAAACATAAGAAAGGAATCCATGGAGAACCTCTGCTGTGATTTCCTGCTACAGTGTGGCATAAAAGACATAATTTTAAGAGAGTCTGTCGTATGCATGTTAGATGACTCCTGCAGTTTGTTGTAGGGATCCTCCGCCAACATGAATGTGACAGCATCCCCAGGCATAATTGCCATTAAAGAAGGTAAGTAAAATAATTTATCTTTCCAGTTACTCTGCCGGGCTAGTTTCATTGCAGGATGCAACTCAACCTGCTGTTAACAAGTTTCCACAGAAAAATGGTGTTCCACAAGCATCCTGGAACCACTAGCAGTTATTTTCCATAGTTACCAGATCTGCCTTAGTACTTTCTCTTTGATGACATCATTAAGAGTCCTACTACTCTGTTTGTTGAAGTGGTACTCAGTGGGCCCTCTTGATGACCATATCCTGCTGAAGGATGTCAGATACACAAGGCAGGCCAATCTGTCTGCTCATAGTGGTACCCCAGTCAAGTGAAGATTTTTCCTGCTACTTCTGTCCTCAGAGTTAATTGATTTCCTTTTTAGATACTCAGTCCTGTTGGAGGCACTGCTGCACGTCTTGTATATCCATTTCTTGACAGTTTAGCTGATCTGAATGGGCAGTAACAGCTGTTTTAGTTTATTTAATCTTAAGAGTTCAAACAATATAATCTGTTGAGGTATTATTTATTTTCTGTAATTCAGTCATTGATGAGTCAAAATTTTTCTCTGCATTTTCCATTTCTGCTCCACAGGAAAGTACTGAGTCTGGAGCTTTTAAGGAACTGTTAATGTTATCCATTCCATGGTAAACCCATGAGAGGATCGGACATATTTTTTTTCTTATAATGGTGTGTTTTCTTGGACATTCAGTATGAAAAAGACATCCCAACTCGAACAGCCTCCTAGTAAGCACTAGCAATAGAATCTTGGTATTGAAAAGTGTGCTTTTAACTAATTTTAGTTAGCAGTGGAGCAGAACACTGTTTTAGTACAACTTACATGTTGCCAGTGTCACCATAAGTCCAGACAACTAAGATTTTTGCCACCGATACCCTTTATATCATCTGCTGTATTCTTAAAAAAAAAAAAAAAAACTTGCTACTTTGCCTTAATTGAAATGACAGTGCCACATAACTAACACTGAATATGCAGCAATTTCAAAAGTTTGCCACATAGGTAATCTTAACTGTATTACAATTATAAAAACTAGAATTATATTTTTTCTTTTTTGTATATGGATATATGTAACAGTCACATGTCATAGGTATACTGGTTACAGTAGCCACAGATATAGGCCCCTTGAATTTGACCACATGCAACTTCTATGTTGGTTTTCTTGTGCTATATAATTAAGACCATTGCTCTCAACTTCTTTTTTCAAAAATCAGGCATAAAGCCACAATTAATGAGGACACAAAGGCCACAGATCAGGCACATGTTTTAAATATTCTAATTCACTAAAGTAATAGAACAAAAGGTTTGCATCAGCATACATTTTCTAAGGAATAAGAAGTATAAAACTGAAATATCTGGCACTATTGACTGACTGTAATTCTTAGTTATGTCCCAGTAAATCAAACAAAAAAAATTCTGAGGGACAAGATAAAAATATCAGGCAAATATTAGGAATGTTCTGCAAAATCAGGGACAACTGAGAGATATGAAAAAGACAGATTTTGTGATTTTCACCTTAATGAAAACAAATCTGGAATTATCTTCCACCACTTTTCCTATCAATGGGTCTTTGAAATGCTCTGGTAATCATTAAGACTTGTCTGATTTTTAACGAGCTATAACATACTTAGTAATAAATACAGATTTGCTACCCATGTTGCTTCAGACTTGTCATTATAACCCATTATTCAACATAGCTTACCTATCTTAGCTCACCACCAGAAAAAAAATCTTCAGAATACCCCTTGTTAAATATATGCATCCTAATAAAATGTTTGATCTTACGTTTTCTAATTCTTCATCTCAAATGTTTAAACTTGCTTAAATGTTTAAATTTATAAAGGTTGACAGCTGAATACATGTAATGGACAGTTACACTTTTCTCATAAATTTTATCTCTTTGTAGTTTGGCACTTGTAAACTTAAATGTTCACTTCTGTTAAAATTGTGTTGAAATTCAGAACAGATGTCTGCATATAAGTTATTAATATATTCAGAAAACTTTTATTTATAATTATAATTTATTTTTCCACATAAAATAATTTATCATAGTAAAAGATTGCTTTTCTTTTTAATAAACTGATTCTCCATATTAAGTGCAACACAGTTGTCTAGCCAGCCATGATATAAAAGGAAAAACATACCTAAGAACAAATTTAGCAAAGCTGTTCTACTCAATAAACCTCAATAAACAATTAAGTTCTAAGGTTGTTCTTGAATCATGGGGGTTAGAATGCAAGTTCATATGTTGCCTGCCAGTAATCACATGTAACTAAGAATGATAATGTTTAAAATATTGTTTAATGACATTTTGAGAAAAATCACAAAGATGTTCTTCCTCTGCCCTAAACTGTTTCTTGACTGTATCTTGTGTAATAGTTCTTTCAGGATACACGGTATACATAAACATTCTGACCAAAATTATAATCATTTAAATTTTGAATATAACATTTTAGTCTAATTTAAATTATTTATTATGCTGACTTGTCAGAGAAAAGCCCTACTTTTGTGGCACTAACAAGACCTGCTGCACTGATTCCTCATACTATGAGAACTGTGTAGCACAATCAGAGCTCATTATATGTTGTTTTACTATTTGATTTAGTTTTCTTTTTCATGTTGGTATAACAAAGCATAAAAAAGGGTATAATAAACTATGTCAATATTTATGAGGAATCAAGTGAAAATATCTATTATATAGAAAAGAAATGTGTTTGGCTAACAAATATCTGTTTATGAAGGTTTTTTTTTTGCTTTATTAAAACAGTATTATGTCACATCCTGTCTCTGTGGACTTTGTTAGTTATTAGCAAACTTTACTGTTACAAGCAACTTTGTAGACTGGGTATAAAATATGTTTTATGTCTGCAGTTTAATATTTTATTTATTTATTTTTGCATGCATCTAAATATGTATGTTTTTCATTTTATGCTTTGTTGACCAGGTTAGTTACACTCAGCCAGTGGCCTCTTTTCAGGGGGAGACTAGAGGTGATATTTATACTGTCTACGGAAAGTTTGGCCAGGAGATTGGGAAACTACTCTTTATCAATAAGTGTTTTAACATCCACTTGACCTATCACCATTTTGGGCAGATGGCTCCTTAGTTTAGCATGCCATCAAATTTGTTTTCCTGAATTTAACAATGTATCCCTTGAGTTTTCTGCATTTATTTGATATTTTGTTGAAAAAGATGAAATGTCAGTGGCTACAACATTTGGGTTATATGTTCTAAAACATAGAAACTGTAGCAGAGAGTGATAGTATATATTGCAGCTGCCCACATATCCAGCACAGTAACGCATTAGCAGAGGAGTAGCTAGGTCATTTGGAGCCCAGGCTAAGACTCTTATTTAGTGTACTCTCCAACCTGAATATTATATATATATATATATATATATATATATATATATATATATATATATATATCTATATATATATATATATATATACATATATATATATATATATATATATATATATATATATATATATATATATATATACGGATACTCTATGAAATCCCGAATGCACACATTCCCAACGCCCAAAATACTGACACCAAAGACCTGAAACACCAAAACACCGAAAAACCAAAACCGCAAAATTCAAAATCACGAAAAGTATACCAAACATACAGCACACACATAAACATTCACACACCCTCCCCAGAACACAAACAAACAAACCTACACTACAGACAAGCAGGGGGGCAAGCCCCCCTGTGCCCCCCACACACACCCCTACTTAAATATTCTAACTCCAAGGTCGCATTTCACAGACACACATGAAAACACCACCACACACCACCATTCCCCTCGCACACACACATCACATTCACAACACACACTTACACACACACTACAACCCCTAACCAACACAAACACAGAAATACTTACCCTACCTTCCACCTACCCATTCACAAACCGCAACACCAGAACTGTGAATTTTAACATCTCCGATCATCGGGATTTTGAAATTCGCGCTTCTGATCTTTTGGCATTGTGGGGTTTCGGCACTCTGGTCTCGATAGTTTGAAATTCGAGATTTCAAACTTTCGAGATTGTGTAGTGTTCCCACACACACACACACACACACACACACACACACACACACACACACACATATATATATATATATATATATATATATATATATATATATATATATATATATAATTCTAGCAACTTTCTTGTGTTTATAATAGAAACCAATATTTTAAACTTTGTGGTGATGTGATTCCCCCCCAAATCACAAGTCAGTAAATAACAGACATATAAGTTTCAGACTTCATATCCTGGCTTCAGACAATACAGATTGGTGCAAAACCGATTTTTAAAGCAACTTTCTATGTTTATAACAACAGTATTTTAAACATTGTCCTTGATATGGTTCCCCCACCATCAACTTCATGTTGTCTCTAAATAAGACAGGCATTTGAGTTTCAAACACCAGACTTCATCCTTCAGAAAATCATATTAGTGCAAAATATATTATTCTAGCAACTTTCTATGTCTATTACAGAAATTGGTATTTTAAACTTTGTCCCTGATGTGTTTCCCCAATTTGAAAGTCACTAAATGACAGATACTTGTTTCAGATTTCATATATTGGCTTCAGAGAATGCATATTAAAGTGAAACACATTATTCTAGCAAGTTTGTCTGTTTATAACAGCAATAATTTAAACTTTGTCCCAGATCTGATATCTCACCACCAGCAACTTCAAGTCATCACTAAATAATGACATATATTTGGATTTCAGACATCAGACTTCATCCTCCAGAAAATACTCAGCAGTGCAAAACATATTATTCTAGCAAATTGTTATGTTTATAACAACAACAATCAATACTAAACTTTGTCCCTGATGTAATCCCCCCAACTTGGAAGTCATTAAATGACAGCCATTTGAGTTTCAGACTTTATATCCTTGCATGTTAGTGTAAAACTTTATTCTAGCAGCGTTGTATGTTTATAAATAACAGCAATATGTTAAATGTTGTCCCTGATCTGATCTCCCACCAACAACCTCAAGTTGTCAAATAATGACACAGACATTTAGGTTTCAGACTTCATCCTTCATAAAGTGAGTAGTTGTGCAAAACATATTATTCTAGCAGTTGTCTGAAATAACAGCAAGATATATTTTGCAGTATGTCCTTCTTGTGATACCCCTCTAACTTTAACTCACTAAATAATGTCAGGTGTTTGAATTTCAGAGTTTTTAACCTTCAAAAGATGCATATTACAAAGCATATTATTCTATTAACTTTCTAAGTCTGTAAATTATAACAGCAATATTTTAAACTTTGATCCTGAGCTGATCCACCAAACTTCAAGTCACTAATAATGATAGACATTTGAGTTTCAGACTCCCTATCCTTCAGAAAATGCATGCTAACACAACATGCTAGCAACTTTCTAAATTTATAGGAGCAATATTTAAAATCTGTCCCTGTTTTTGGGCCTTTGTCCCACCATCATCATTATTCCTGAAGTCACCAAATAATGACAGACATTTGAGTTGTAGATTTCCTATCCTTTGGAAAAATGCATACTAACAATTTACCTGTTATGCTAGCAACTTTTCCTTTTGTTTGGGGCAGCAATATTTAAATTTTGCCCATCATTATTGATTGAAGTCTGTTACAGACATTTGAGTTTCAGACTTTCTCCTTCAAGAAATGCATATTAACAAAACCTGACCTGTTACTCTAGCAACTTTTTCTAAGTTTATAAAAGCAATATTTAAAATTTGTTCCTATTTTTGGCCTTTGTTGTCTATTCCCATTAGAAAGTATGATGAACATGTAGTCAGACAAGAAGACAATATGTAAAATAATTAATCATTTATTCATTTGTTATGTCAGACAGATGCACACACACACTTACTTCTTCCTTGTCCATTTTTTGTCTTGTCCAAAAGTTGTCATCCTTGCAGGCAGGCCCCAGGTACAAAAAAAAACAGGTTTGATTGTTCAAGTGTTAGTCCCAGGTGATGAAGTCGTCCTTCCATTCACACTGACTGCACTGCTAATGATTTTAAAAAAAATTAACTTGAAGTTCTTCAGACTGCAGTCAGTCACTGCATGAAGGAAGCCTTTCTGCAATAAATTATTTTTATCTATTTAGCATACCCACAGTGAGATATTAACCAAATAACAAAATAAATGGGTAAATTGCTCTCTGTGGGTGTCAAAGATAAAGTCCTGTAACTACTTTTTCTATACCACGCCTTCCCACCTGCTCAGCCAATCAGAAGTCTTTTGGGCAGTGCCAGAGGCTTATCGCATACATAAAAATTTATGGGATGAACTGATGTCCACACAAGATGACAAGGAAAGGGGACAGGATGTATGCTGGAGAGTGTAGGGCATTTGTATAGGATGTTTTTTTCCATTTCTTCAGCTTCCCTTAAAGGGAAATTAAAAAAAAAAAAAGATATTTATAAGAATTTCTGTTTAGTGTGTATTACACCCTCTACAAGGCAGCACTCGGGGTGATTGCCCCTCTCTCCCAGCCCTTTCTATGCTACTGCATGTTAGTGCTGTCTTACTGAATATGCTGGGATGTGTCAGCAGTGTGATGTGCCACTGAGTACTGCCAGAAATGGATTTTGAAAATGCTGTACAGTAACTTATTCCCTCAACAAATTTTTACTTTTCAAACAGGAACATCAGCCAGCTCTGGTGGCATAGAGGGCCAAAACCTTGACTGAAGCCCAGGCAATCTGACGTCAACAGATGGCTCAGGTGCTTGATGGAGCTGGCAGGAGAGGATGGGCATGCCCATTCCTGGAGAAGGTCAGGGCAGATCTGGATGCATGCAGCCACAATCCCATGGAGGAAGGGTGAAATTGCATAGGTGTCCTGAGAGCAGGTTTTCACTAGTGGTAGACCTCATTAGTAAGTGAATTTGCGCAAGTGCTTATTGGGGTCTATGTTCACTCTTCGAATGGTAATTCCAGTGAACCACTTATTCTCGTACACTATCCAGCAAAACTCCTTTTCAAAAATGCACATCATCAGAAAGAAAATCATTGCATAGCCATAGCTGGCCAACATACACACAATGGAAGGCAGTACGGACTTACAGGTGTGCTAGGGATAAGGAAATTTGCCCTTTCCCTACTGTAGTGCAATTTCAGAGTTGGTGTACATATAATTAGTGGGGGGATGTAGGGGATCTGCTGTTAACCGGATTCTCCTCATGTAGGGGCTGTACCCCCCACACCTCTGCTAATTATATATACTAACTCCGAGATCACACTACAGTAGGGAAAGGGCAGATTACCTTATCCCTACCATACCTATAAGCCTCACGTCAGGCTTTGTGCCTACTGAATGGTGCACAGCAATAGTTATCCCACTCCACAAATGGGGAGCCACCACTAATCCCGGGAACTATCGCCCTATTAGCCTGACGAGCCTGGTATGTAAGGCCATGGAACGTATCATCATGAAACTCATAAACAAAGACATTGGTAACTTCCAAACACTGGACCCCACCCAGTTCGGGTTTGTGAAAGGCAGATCATGCCTCCTGAACCTGAGTGACTTCTTTGAGGCAGTCACCAAAGCCGTAGATGAGTGTAATGTGGTTAACACAGCCTATCTTGACCTCGCCAAGGCTTTTGACACCATCCCCTATTCTTGAATTGTAGCTAAACTCACTAAACTAGGTATAAATCCCTACATCACAATATGGGTTGCTAACTGGCTCACTGACAGAACCCACACTGTAAAAGTTGCAGACTCCAAATCTGACTTCAAACCAGTGACAAGTGGAGTACCAGAGGGTTCAGTCCTGGGACCTCTCCTGCTTGGTATCTACTTCTCTGAAGTACAGGCTAACACAGAAGGCCTTTGGCTAACGAAGTTCGCAGATGACTGCAAACTAGGAGCCATAGTCGAGTCCCCAAATGATGTGGACATCCTACAGAAAGGCCTCACTGAGACAGATGCCTGGTGTCAGAGTCATGGCCTTAAGCTCAATGCCAAAAAGTGCATTGTCATCCCCTTTGGTAAAAACTCAGTACCCATGAACTACCACATAGGTGGCAGTCTACTTAACGCCGAATGTCTGATAAGAAAACTTGGGACCGAGGTGGACACTAGTCTCTCCTTTGATAATCACATTGCCACAGTAGTCAGGAAATCCTTCTACGTGGCACATCTCATCACAAAAGGGTTCTCATCCAGGAAAAAAGAGGTCTTTGTTCCCTCTACTTGACACTCATTAGACCCATTATAGAGTACAATGCCCCTTTTGGAATGTACCTCACAAGACATCTGCAGCAACTGGAAAAGCCACAGAAGTACCTCACAAAGAGGATTACTGGCCTCAAACAGATGCCCTACACTGACCATCTCAAAAAAACTCCAACTTTACTCTGTAGCGTATCGCCTACTCTGAGGTGATCTTTGCCTAACATATAAAGCTATGTCAAACCCAGATCTGTTGGACATGCTACACCTAAGGAAATCCCAATCCCTCTGAGCTACATTCTCTAGGGACCTAAACCTTGTCACCACAATAAACAGGACATGCTAGAGGGATAGATTCCTATCCCAGAGACTTCCCATACTCTTGAACAAGCTACCAATCCATGTCAAGCAAAGTTCCTCATTAGCACTCTTCAAGAAAAATCTTGATGAGTGGATGGAAAATAGGAAATACACCCCGGGGATCACTTCTGTGGCTCTGCTCGACAGGGGCACAGGAAAATAACTTTCTTGGGTGGCGTAAGCCAGGGAACCTTGTTGGCTATGCTTACTTAGGCCCTTGGGCCGATAGCCTAGTACCTACCTATGAACCTATACTGTCTTCTGTTGTGTGCATGTTGGCCAACTATGGCTATGCCATGATTTTCTTTCTGATGATGTGATTTTGATGAAAAGGAGTTTCTCTGGATAATGTTCATGGAATAGCCGTTCACTGGAATTACCATTCAGCGAGTGAACATCGAGCTGCTTATAGTGGGAGGTCATTAAGTGTCCCCACTGTGATGTGGGTAGGTCATTCTCTGCTAATAGGTCTAGGGTTAGGCCTTTCAAATGTCCTCATTGCTGGGATGCTGGTGAGGACACAAACAAACCTCATGGTTTCTTGAATGATGTACCTCCTCGGTGTCACACATTTTCGTGGTTCTGCAAACTTGTCAACATGAAGGAATAAATGGGTTCAAACCCTCACATATACAGCTCAACATGTAAACATAATAATGTATTCCATTAGTCCCAAACTCCTGTTCTTGTCTGCTTTGACAAATGTCCTGGCAATTCTGTTTTTGTTCTTTTATGCCTTTCCTTATTCACATTCATGTTTGTTCCTGTAATTCTCCTAGCTAAGCACTGACCATTTTGGTACCTGTTTCCAAGCTGATGTTATTTTAGTATTGCTTATCTGGATCTTACTTGTGTGTAAGTGTTGTTAAGTGCTCTTTGATTTTAAGACTTTTGAGTAATATATGAAAACAATTGCTTATTGTCTTGCACAAAAGACACATGGTACACAATGGAATCAAAAATAGCATTGTAGTACTTGCCATTAAAACCAAGACGTTTCTTTGCTTTTTTTGAACCCAGAAAGATAATTTGGACCACAGTAATGCATTCCAGTGCAGAATTATTTTGATATCGAATGACTTTACTTAATGAGAATGAGAACCCAGTAATACATTCCACTCCGGAACTATTTTCTTGTTGAATTGTTTTATGCAAGAAGCTCCTTCAGCAAGCTTTCATATGCAGTATATAGGCCATCAAACAATAGCATATGTTATAGGCAAGCTTTTATAACATACCATCAAATTCAGTCTGAGGATCACTTCCATTTGTGAGCTTCCTCATGATTATATTGTGGTTTTTTTGCCTATCTCACTGAAATTTACATGGATAAACTTATCAGCAAAATCAATTTTCCTTGTTGAAAGATTGATTTCACAAGTAGTTTAAACAGTATTTTCTTTGAGCAGAAGCTCTGCACTTCTCTTTAGGGAATAGGTCAGATTCATAGAATAAGTACTATACTGGATGCCTTTGCAGTCCATTTAAGCCTAACTAATTTCCTTTCAAAGGTGACAATCAAACGATGTACCTTGTGTCTGTGAGGTAAACACCTTAACCATTATGCCAACCCTCAACTTCTTTTTACTTTTGTTCATAGGCAAATACTTGACTATCAGTCTGCAGACTATTACAAGTCTAGCCATTAACCAGAGCTTGGAATCAAAACCTCTACTTTGTATCTGTGAGGTAAAGGTATTAACCATTATGGCCCCCCCCCACAAATATTGGATAAGCAGTCTGCAGACTATTACATGCCTAAAAAATAACCAGACAGTGACCATAGGTGAGACAAAGATTCTGTACCTTCTATCTCTGAAGTAAACATCTTAACTGCTGCCTGTGCCACCCTATTTTAAATAACCTAATCCAGTATCACAGCTTCTTGGGAAAAAGATATATATTTTGTCTTATGCATTGATATTAACATAAAAGAACAGTTGCCTTGGAAACAAAAGTAGTATTTTAGACCATGTGTAAAGTCAATCTTCCATTAAGGAAAACAAACTTTTCTATGTTGGGTTTAAACAAGTAAGATTCTTTGACTGTCACGTTGACAAATCTTACTGCATACCCTGCTTCATACATTTTGGCTGTCTTTGTAGCCTAGGAGATATTACATTATTTAATCATTCAGTGCATGTTATTTTCTGCTACACATTATACTGCCGTACTCTATTCCATAGATGTAGGCTGTCATTGTATCGTACTCTGATCTTAAGTAATTATTCCATACCTGTGGATCTGAAAAGAAATGGATGTCTTTGGTGACATCTAGGACTGCATGCTACAGACACTAGGACCGCATAGTACCTGAAACTTTCTCATATTTTTTTTTCTAATTTAAGCTCCCATGATGCTTCTCTGCTCCCAGTTCTCTAGTTATTCTGTGCTACTTTTATAGCTTGGTTGCATTTGGATATTCCTCAGCAGAGTATGAATTAATTTGTTATTCTTTCAAAAAGAGAATTCCGTGGTTTCCCTCGAAGCCTCAGAAAATCCCAGTGTGCAACCTATACTAGGTCCAAAACAAGCCAAGAAGAAACTTCCAAGTATGGAGGCTGTGATACTCACTTCCTAAATTATGTTATGCACGTAGTTCACTTAATAAAAAATCAAATTGTAAAATATAACTATAAAATACATGCTACAAAATAATCAACGAGAAAATAGTAGGTAGTCCACAGTTGAGTTAAAAAATGGAATATCCTTTAGTGAAACACACAAACAAACAAGCGATCCTAGTTGAGTGTAATGAAAAGCATCAAAAACATTCCTTATATATAATCAGGTAGTTTGGAGCAAGGGAGTGGTTACAGAGGGTGGTTCTGTTAAGAGCAATAAAAGTATTAAAATCATTCCTTTAGCCAAGTGCTAGGATCGCTTGTTTGTGTGTTTCACTAAAGGATATTCCATTTTTAACTCAACGGTGGACTACCTACTATTTTCTATTTGATTATTTTTTTAGCACATATTTTATAGTTATATTTTACAGTTTGATTTTTATTAAGTGAACTAAGTGCATAACATAATTTAGGAAGTGAATATCACACCCTCCACACTAGGAAGTTTCTCCTTGGTTCATTTGTTATTCTTTCTTGTGATAATTGCTGTCTTGAGTCATTGCACCATGATACATCAACATTTAAAGCAACAACAACCTCAATTTGTCAGGACTGTGTTCTAAAACATATATTACAGGTGGCCATTAAGCCCTGGAGAAAACAAAACCCCAAGTTTAATGATCCAAATATAACAAAGTCTCAGTTTTTACGGGTGAAAAGAATTTGTTCTATTCCAGATAGTTATCAACATTTTGAGGATGATCTCACACAAAGAGTTTTGGTTAGCGTCTATCAACATAATAATATCAAGTCAGGCAAAAAATGGGTGGCCAGTTGGGATAGGTCTGAAATGCTGAAATATCATGGCAAAAGGGTTGGTGATGAAAATATTATTAGGTCTGTAACTACGTATGATAGGAATATTAATATTATTAGGGATATCATCAACCAAAATTGGAATATTCTGTTAGCCGATGAAGAATTGTCTAGTCTGCTTACGGCGAAATGCCAGTTTTCATATAGGAGAGGGTGAACATTAGGCTCTTATTTTAACCACTACAAATGGGGTAATAGGGACCAAGGTACAGGACAACAGCTTAAGCTGACTGGTGAAAGAGTTAATGGATCATTCCCGTGTGGGCATTGTTCGTTATGCAGACATATGTTGAAAACAAAACAGTTTTCTAGTAAGAACACTAGTAGAGTATATGACATCAGATTTTTTGTGAATTGTGGATCAGATTGGCTGGTATACCTAGTGACATGTTCATGTGCTGCCTTTTATGTGGGGCAGACTTTGAGATCCATGCGTGTCCATATGTCTGAACATCTTAGTGACATCCGGTATAAACGCACATCAAATGCCCTATATGAACATACACTCAAACACAGTAATGCAAAGTTTCACTTTATGATTATTGATAAAGTATGGGGGACAGGACAAAAAAATTGGGGTGGCATGCAATATTAAATAAAAAGGAGAGGGGTTGGATGATTAAACTTGGGGGTTTGTTTTCTCCAGGGCTTAATGGCCACCTGTAATATATGTGTTAGAATACAGTCCTGACAAATTGAGGTTGTTGTTGCTTTAAATGCTGATGTATCATCGTGCAATGATAATTAAACATGGTATAAGTAGATAATTAATCACGGTATAAGTAACAGTGGTTTGCGCTTTTGTATTTATCACTGAAGAAGGCAAGGTTGCCGAAACCGGTCTGAATTTTATGGTGTTGCCACAATAAAAGAAGGTTGGATATGCTTATATAGTGCTGGCTTTGTTTTTTTTTAATAATATTGAGGATTTTGGGCCTGTGCATCAGCCTTACCTGTGGGGATGTACCTTTGGATGTAATTCATGTGATTTATTTCCATACGGAATTGACAAACCAGGGAAATCATGTGAGTAAGAACCTTCCAGACTGGGATGAGAAGGAAGAGATCAAGACCCTTTCTACCACATCCTCTATTCATAACGAATCACATGATCATAGTTGAGGGCTTGATTAATGTTGCAGCTGAGGGCTTGATTAACGCTGCAGCTGCTGGCATTGTGATGCATTGGCATGCCTGGTTCAGGCTTACAAATTCTGAGGAAGATATAAAGGCAGCTTTTGTGGACTCTGAATTTGCAGGTCTCTTCTTGTTTGGTGTGAAAGTCAGCAGGCAGCTTAAGGGTATGAAGGAACAGGATAGTAAAACCCTCACAGTTGTGAGAATGAAATTTCATTCTCCTCAAAGGGCATTTGCTAAAACACAGAGAAGCCGGCAGTGCAATTTCCCTTTATAATCTCGAAATACTGAAATACCGAATTTCAGTACTTTGAGACTATAAAGCCGAAACACCAAAAAAAAAAAGAAAACCAAAACCGTGAAACCCAAAACCGCGACCGTTAAAGTACACACACAAACACAACTTCACCTACCTCTGCACAACACACACACACACACACACACACACACACACACACACACACACACACACACACACACACACACACACACACAGACACACACTTACTATAACCCCCCCTGCACCCCTCTACTGATATATACTTACTCCGAGGTCACACTAAACACCAACACACACAAAACCCACCAACATACATTCCACACTCCCCTCGCAGAAACACACATCACACAGATACAAACACCACCACTCTCAACACTGACACACTCACACTCTCACCTACGTACCCTAACCCACACCTAACACTCCCCGACACACTCACAAACACAAACCCATCCCAAAAACCATTAAAATCATCACACTTACCTAATGCGCCATCAGTATTGCGGGTTCGACATGTCCGGGTTTGATATTCTGCAGTTTTGCGCATCTGCAGATTTGACACTTTGGTCTCGAGATACTGAAATTTGACATTTCAGTATTTCAAGATTCCAAAGTGTTTCCAGCAGTGCATATGGCTGCAGCTTACCTGACAACAACCTCATAAATGGAGCAAAGGTAGGAGCAAAAATGATGACCCTTTCAATAATGGGAACAGTGCCCATAAGGACTTTAAGGGATAATGACAACCAGTATTGTGAAGTGGGTTTTTATAAGTGACCATATGGCCCTGAAGTCTTCTGTGGTTGATCCTCTCTGAGGGCAGTCAGGAAAGGTCATTCTTCCATGCACCTAAATGGATAAAAATCACAAGGAACCAGTGTGTATATAGGACAAAATATCTTGAGGTTACCAAATTCCTCTTATCAAATTTTATGCCAGACAGAAAACCTTGTCTTATGTTTCACCATGTCAGAAGATTCATCCAGGGCAAAAGGTAGATACTCTCCCATAAAAAACAGCCATCCAAAAAAATCATAGTGTTTCTCTGGCTAAAGCAAAAAAATGAAGATGGCCACCTAAGGTCACCAATCTGACACCCTTTAAACCCATGGAATCTCTGCTTCATTTTAGAGAGGTTGGCCAGCTCAGAGAAGCCGTTGCTATTATTCAGGGTTCATTCTTGGTTTCAGAAAAGGCTCTGGACCTCAGGCCACTTCTAGATCTAAGTGGTCTAAACAAAGTTGTACAAAATAAGGAGTTTTGTATGGTCATGGTGCAAACAGTCCTCCCATGTTTATCAAGAGGAAATAGGATGTGCTCTGTTGACCTTCAAATGCCTAGCTTCACATCAATATAGTTCAGGATTTGAGAAGATTCCTGCATTATTGAGTAGGACCAATCAATATCAGTTTAGATGCCTGCATTTTAGTCTCACCACAACCCCAGGGTGTTGAGCAGATGTGTGGTAGTTGTAGTTGCTCACCAGAGGTTACTAAGGTCTAATGAGTTTCCATACATGGACAACTGACCCCTAATAGTGCATTCACAATAAGTATTGATACAGAGGACAGACTCTCTGACTAGGGTGTTCCATTTTCTAGGCATTACCATAAAACCGGCCAAGTCACAACTACCTTCTATCCAGTGTACTATCTTTCTAGGTTGTATGCTAGATATCACTCAGTGTAGACAATTCGATATCAGATCAGCAAATCTCTGTGGTACAATGAAACACTACTAGGCTATATAGCATTTATCATTTCCATCGTACCACATGCCTACTTGAACATGAAGCCTGTCCAGTGGTCCTTCTGGCTTCAGTAACATCAGCACAAAAAACTCTTTCCCACAAAATCATCTTGCTGTGCTGGTGCATCACAGAATAACCTTGTGCTGCTGATGCATGGAGTAACATCAGCAGCATAATGGTGGTGCCAATCCTCTAACCTTGATATTGGCAAAGTGGGGCTGAGGTACTCACCATGGAAAAATCTGCCCTTAGTTGAAGGGGACACGTCCATAACAAAATGGTATAATGTTTCTAATCTCTTCAAGAATTCCAACAGTGTTAATATTTTAAAATATTTTTGAGGTTATTATTGTCCTTTTGATGCTGAGATTGTTTCAGTGAATACTTTCCCAATGACCACCATTAGTAGTCTTGACAACGTGTCTGTAGCATGATACATCAACAAACAAGAGGGGGCACTCATTTGGCTCCCATATTCAGGGAAGTTATACAGTTTGGAACACAGGTTATACCTATTTTCAGCTAACATCCTTTTCAAATCTATGACATTAGCAGACTGCCTCAACAGAATGTTCTTCCTTACAAATGAGTAGTCAGTGACCCAAACATAGCAAGAACTTTTTTCTTCAGATGGGGTCATCCAGCAATAGACTTGGGCTTGTCTCCAGTGAATGCAAAGTGCCAGAAGCACTTCTTGCTAATCTTTGACCCTAATACCCCAGTCAAAGATGCCATGACAGAGGCTTGGCTCTAAGGTCTCCTTTGTGCCTACTCTTCCTGTCCATCATTCTCAGGGCAAGATAAACCCAAAATTCACAAGACCATGATAATCCTAGTTCTTTACTGGCTAACATAACTCTGGTTTCCAGTGCTGTCTCCATTCATTCTGGATGGTCCTCTCTGATTCAGACCAGGGGTCTAATATCTCACCCATCTGGGTGAAGTCATCTGGACAGCAATGCTGTCAAACTTGTACTCTGACTTAGGAATAGGTTTCATTCCTGTCAAGGTATTAGAAACCCAAAACACTATGAGAAAGGAAACACAGTATTGTTTTTTTTCTCCAAATTTAAGTGTAGCCAATAAAGCTCGTCTCTCAGGTAGGGTTAAGATCTTGACAACTTCCAGGACCCCCCCAGACATGAGTAGAGAAGCAAATGGAAATGGTTAATTTACTAAGTTAGTAAATAAATCATTCAACATCAGCTACTCCAGTCCTGTATGTGCATACATAGTTACCTGTCCTATTCAGCCAGGGCCTAATATATTCTTCTTTAGATGTTCATCTAGCAGCCATCTCAAATTTTCACAAGGGCAGAGACCTCCCTTCCTTAGCTGCCTCCAGAGAAAGCAAGGCCTTTTTGAGGGGGCCTATCACCTAAGGCCACTAATCTGACACCATTTATTCCTTTGGATCTCTGCTTTATTTTAGAAAGATTGACCAAGGCACCCTTTAAACTTGCTACTTTCTCAAAGCTTAAGTTTCTCTCTTGGAAAGCTGTCTTCCTTATAGCCAAATCCATGGCTTGGAGAGTACTAGAGCTACAAACCTTGTCATTTAACCCCCATGTTTGACCCTCCACAAGGACAGGATCACTTTGCATACCAACACGTCCTCTAAATCCGAGATAGCAAATGAAGGAACCTAAAATAAATGATTCATCTACCCATATTTTCCCAAAGTATCCAAATAAAGGAGAATATTCACTGCAGGTTATGAACATGCATAGTGGTACAAAGTTTCTACATCAACAGGTTCAAGCATTTCAGGAAATCAGATCAGTTGGTTATATCATTTCTTTGGCAGGGGCATGTGGGATTCTAAGAGCACCTTCTCCAGCTGGACCTCTGATTGTATCACATATGTTTCACCTTAGCAAGTTGAGAATTTTCTTCTGCCCTATAGTCTTATTCTGTAAGAATGGTATCCACCTCTGCTCCTTCATTGGGTACACATCAGTGGGAATTTGCTCAGTAGGGAATTTAGCATCATTGAATACATTTGCCAAGTATTACAAGCAAGATGTAGCCTTTAGGACACATTCCTCCTTCGGGGCTGCTGTTATCAAGATTATGTTAACAAATGTAGGATTTGAAGATGGCTCCAGTTTAAAGAGAGGGTTGATTAGAGCTCTGTCAGTGTGAAAATAAAAAGACCAGTAAAGGAGCCAGTGGGAGCAGACTGTTTGGGTAAATCAGTTACTAGCTACTCACTTTTACTACCTGGATGTCAGCAAAGAACTCTGGAGAAAGTAAGAGAAAATCAACAAGAAAAGAAGAGGAAGAAAAAAAACTGTAGTGTGGAGGACTCAAGCAGCTTTCCAGCAAAACACACTTCTGGTATCAGCTTTGGTACAAGAGATGGCTTCTGAAAATTTAGAGGAAAAAAATAAATCAAATGAATTTAGAGGTATTTAAGTGAAGACCTGGAAGAATATATAAAGTCAAATGACAAAAGGTTGGAAAGAATAGAAGAAACTTTAAGTACCTATCCAGATAATTTGATAAAACTGCAGAAATCAGAGAATGAAATGAGAAGGCTGCCTGAATATGAGGTTTCAAATGAAGAACTATTTAAAAAATAAGAGTTAGAAGACAGAGCATGTAGAGGAAACCTGACATTTTCTGCTATACTAAAGAACCTGAAACAAGTAGAGTACTTTCATTTTGTGAAAGTACACAGGAGTATCTGTTAATTGAAAGGGCACACTGTCTGCTTTCTCCAAATTTGTCTTTGTGGAAAATGATTATTCACTCTACAGTAGGCAGAAGACATGAGACATGAGTTTGTTCCTGCAATCAAAGGAGGTCGAAAGGCAGGTGGGAAAGTCAAGTTCCTATATCCAACTATTTTAGAATATTTTTTTCTGGAGCATCAAAGACATTTTTGGATACATAGGCTGCAGAGGAAATAAATGGTTTACCTAGCAAAGAGTGAGTCAGCAAGCTGAAGAGGGCTCTGTTTTTCATCCCTCTGGCAATAGCAAAGCTCATAGAGAGAACCAGCCAGTAACACCTTTTTCCTTGTTCTAAACAAAAATAATTCAGTGACAGAAAATATTGCAGGAGCTGACTAGAAAAATCATGAGTACCTTAGACTTGAACCAGAGATGGGTAGTGGATGGTCAAGATGATGAGGAAGAAGACCAGCAATAATGTTAAAGTAAGAAATAAATGGAAGAATAGTTGTGTCATTTCCATAAGATGCAGTTTGTACATGAGAAATATGCATCTGCAAGTTTGTGGAAGGTGTTAAGGTGGAAGTCTGTGTACTGTGTTGAATTATTGAGAGGACTCTGAAGCATAAAGTACACTTTGTCATTAATGCTTAGAAGAAAAATGAAGGAACTGAAGATGTGACCGTAAGTAAAAAGTTATTATTTTCCTATCAGTATGTATATAATAAACTTCTTGAAGTAAATGGCATATTGTATTCTATGCAGAGGTATTTTAGATGTGAGATGAGAGTCTTATCAGTGACTATGGTAGTAGTGTTAAAGTAGGAAAGTAGTTTTTCGTTACTGTGATGTATCGGGGGGGTTATACTGTAGCAAGATAAAGGCTGGAAATAAGCAATTTAATGTGATCTTAGACTGCTGAGGAAAGAAGTGGAAGTATACTGATTGTATTCAGATTGCATGTTTGTGTTAAATTACAATGATTTCCCTTGGTGTTATATATGCAGAGGTGTGAACTAATGTTCTTGGTTTGTGCTGCAGGCATAGGGAAAATATTTTCTTTATCTGAGCAAACAGACTAGAATGTAGAAAGCATGTAAATGATAGTTTCTTAGCATTTCAGAGGAGCCAGTTCCTGCACTTGTTAGCTGTTTTCTCTCCACCAGCAAAGCTCTTCAGGCATATCACCAGTTAGTGAATAATCCGTGATGTCGGAGTCATTTATATGAGAAACATTATAATGAGTACTTAAAGGGGAACTAGCAGCTCAGTGAAAATAAATGAAGTCTGACACATCAAAGGCAATACTTTTACAAGCAGGTACATTTGTAGCATCATTTAGCACTGTAAAACACAGTGCACAATCTAATTCATTCATTTAAAGGCAACCAGTGCACTTTTCTTTAAGACTAAAAGTCAGTTAACTGAGAACATGCACATTGTTTTTCACACCTGATAAGGAAACAGACAAGAAAGGATGGTGTTAGTACAAGAGAGAACACAGACTTAACGTGCTTCCAGAATGATTAAACCTAAATTTAAGTAAAACATGTGGATATAGCTGCCTATCTGGGGCAACTGCCCCTAGACAGAGGGGAAATTTCCCCTATCTGGAAAGTATATATAGATTTATGTGTTTACTGTGAGTTAAAAGAGGTTTGGGGGTTACAAATGAAAACGTACATTTTTTTTTTGTTTCTTAATTTTTTATTGAAGAAAAAGTCTCCCCAAGATTCAGCATGCTCTGCACAGCATGCAGAAATAGTGCAGGAGCTACTGGAGGCAATATGGCCGCCAAGAGAACCAGGAACAAGCTCCCGGGATGTGCATGAGCACTCCTGCGCTATTCTTGCATGGACATAGCTCCTGTATGCTAATTACCACATTTGCAGGTGAAAAACATGAAAATGAGGTGAAGTAGTGACTCAAGAAGCTGGCAGCCATCCATGCAGGATTAGTGTAACCTGCAGAAATGTACTCAGTTAGTAACCGAGTACATTTCTGCAAACTACAAAAATGGAGCCATGACAGCTCCAAATAAAGGGTGTATATAATGTGGAAAGCATGCCAATGGACAAATATATGGCTATTCGCATGGAAAACAGTTGCAAAAAAAAAAAAAAAAAAAAAACGTTTTTTTTGGACGATTTCGGCTGTTTAAGCTTAGGGCAGCAGCGCGCAAACGGGATCGGCCGGAAAATAAAAGTAAAACCCTGAAAAAAGTTTTTTCTGCAAAATCACAATTTTGCCATTATAGTCAATGGCAGACAGAAGACAACAAGGCCAGTGAATAGTGGTTGCTAAGGGGGAAGGCTCCATGTCAGACTTGTAACTAGGCATTAGCAGGCAATTCTATGCAAATGAGGGGAATGATACTGAATCACAGATTTCCCCTCATGACTAGCCTGCACCCAACCGTATAGGTGCAGGAAAACCATGGTGCAAGCCTAAGAGTTAGCTGACATCATAGAAAGGTGTGTCAGGCATACTGTAAGCTTATTGGAGCTCTGTGGCTTGGGTTTGCCCTTAGCTTAGCAGAGTTAAGAAAGGGTGTGTGTCTGAAGCTGCCTAGCAATGGGAAGGGGAAACAGCAGTAGGAAGGTAATCAAGGAGAAGTAGCATAGTTGGCAGGTGAAATGTATCAGAATCAGCCCATTACACAGGCAGCAGCCCAGCCCAGCACAGTACTATAAACTATGCAAACACCTTTCCCTCTGTTTTTTCCCACAAACTCTACACCACCAGTGTACACAAACAGGGAAATTTTACCTAACAAAAGCAACAAAATGATAGGGGCTGCATTCGCTCTCATAAATCAACACGTGGAAGAGGCTGATGGTGGTGAGGATGAGAATGCTGATGACCAACCCACAGTGAGGAGAAGGAGAACAGTGTACAGACCCAGGGTAACCTACCAGGGGCTATATGAGCTGGAGATAGTGGAGCACTATAGGGTGGACAGGGACCTCCTACAGCAAATTGTTGAGCTGTGCCGGCCATGCCTCACACACAGAACCAACAGAGGGGAACCCATCCCAGTGGATATCAAGGTATGTGTAGGCTTAAGAATACTAGCCACAGGTACCTTCCAAAGGCCAACTGGGGATATCATGGGGATCTCACAGGCATCAGCATCCAGGGTACTCCACCAGTTCCTGGATGCCATGTCAGCACATGCCGGTGAGCACATATATTTCTTCAACACCTGTGAGGCATTGACCAGCAATATGCATCTCTTCCACCAAATAGCAGAATACCCTGAGGTAGTGGATGCCATAGACTGCACGCACATACATATCAAAGCACCACCCAGCGAGCGGGGTAGAGTCTACATAAACCACAAGGGCTTCACCTCCATCAACTGCCAGGTCATGTGCAATGCTTAGGGCATTATAATGAATGTGTGTGCTGGCAGCCCTGGAAGCTATCACGACTCCCGCATCTGGCAAATGACATAGCTGTACCAGAGATTTGCCAATAAGGACATCCCATATGGCCACCTAGTGAGGGATGCTGGTTACACACTGGAGCTGTGGCTGATGACACCCATCAGAAATGCACACACACCCAAACAAGAACTGTATAATGAGGCACATGCACAGACCAGTATCATAATAGAGCATGTATTTGGGATGCTCAAGTCATGGTTCTGGTGCCTGGACATATCCGGGGGAGCCTTGCAGTACTCACCAGCTACATGTACCCAAATTGTCATCGTATGTGCCATGCTACACAATATGATTCTGCAGAAACAGCTGCAGCAGGAACAGCAGGGGCAGGGCCACACAGCCCCCCACCATTGCCAAGGCTTGCACAGGCACAGAGTGACTCAGAGGAGGAACAACCTGAGCCTGCCCCAGTAGGCAGAAGGAGGCATGACCAGTATGCCCAGGCCTTGGCAAAAGAGGCTACGCATAGCACATACACTGACACAGTAGGAACCCATGGAATGACACCTGACTCCAACTCGCACATACGGTAAAAGGGATGCCAAACATGACACTACCTGTGCTTAACCATGTATAGGGAGTGTACTATGTGCATCCGACATAGTCAGCCCTCCGGCACCATCCTCAGTACTGGCACAGCCACAAGATAAGTCATGCTCACTATCAGTTGCTGAATTGAGTAGAATGCTCTGCTACCTGTATCTATGGTATGGATGTGAACATGTTAGGGAATCAGGTGGCTGAATGGGATGCCAGCAGATAGTAGACACCTATATTGGCAGCATGAAATCCTTAACAAATACTGGTGTCAACATAGTAGGCAGTACTAGACAAGGTGACAAAACCCACTGCAGGACATGTGGTAGGCCAAATATGTGTCCATAGGACACACACATGCATGTCAGTGAGGCTCACATACCCAACAGCAGTCTCAGCCAGCAGGACAGGTGTAGAAAAACACAAAGAAAGGCTGTGCTAAGGCCTCTGATTGATGGCCATGGAGAACAGCCCCCTCCAGACCTACACAGACAGACTACAACAGGTCAGGCAGTGGGAATGCTAGTTCTGAAGGGTAAGAAGTCTGAAACTGAAATGTAGGTCAATAAAACCTAAGAACTGTAATACACTGATATGCCTCTAGTATGCATGATAGATCAGAATACAGAATGAAATGGAGTACCTGAAATACCAGTACAGTCATAGCAAATGTGTACAGTTGTCAGGTGTGCCCCCCTCCACAATCCTATGTAGAAATGTAGTAACATGTATATGTAGGTATAATAACAGTGGAGCACAGATTACCTGAGCCGGCCAAAGTAGCAGGATAGATTGTAGCACATGTACAATATGCAGGGCTGTGTGTGTTAGGCTAGTGTGTGTTGTATATTGTGTGAGAGTGGTCAGCATGTATGCATGGTGGGTTGTGTCCTGGTGGCCAGTGGCCAGTACTGCTGATGACAGGGGCCATGTTCTCACAACTGCAGTGCCAAACACAATGCATCCCCGCAAGACACATTCCAGAAGTAATTCATACTAATTGTTCAGATGTAATATCTGTCACCATCTGAAAGATGGACATGGCATGAATGTGGGCCCAGAAATACAAACAGTACACAGGTGGAAGTACCCAAGACAGAGAGTGTATAAAATGTTACCGTCAAATGGACACACCTTTGGAATTGTGCATACAGGTTAGCAGCACATTAGTTGGGTTTGTAGTATGGAATACTGATGTCATCTGGCCAAACACTGGCAGACCACAAAAGTCACAGGTATGAAGTACTGAGAAACTGCTGATGTCCTTGCACAAGCCAGCATAAGTGGAATGCCCCACGTATATCTGTGAGTCAGCTGAAAGTAGCTTCCATAGCACACATGCACCCAGCCCACCCCGCCATCAGCCACAGGTACCTCACAGGTCTTATCCTAGCTGTTGGGAATGAGTACAATATGACCCCCACCTCTGTATGGGAATAGTCACAGAATGCAGCATGCTGAAGAGGTATCCCATGCAGGTGTGTCCCTAGCTGTAAGCAGCACCCTACCAGCATCCACATCACTGGATCAATAAGGACAGAAACTATTGACATTAACACCTTGCGCACCTACCCTGTCACCCCAGGGGAATATAGTGGCTTGCAGCCTGGGACTGTAGGAGTGACACAATGCACCGGCCTGCTACAGATGGCCTGCATCACTACCAAATGCCCTACAGTCCTCTGTCAAAGGCCTGTGTCTCACCCGTACTGCCAGTGTATGTTGTCTCATGGACTCCCAAATAACAACATAACATAGTCCACAGAACCCAAATGCAAGGCCATGATGACAAATCCCAGTAGCATGTCCACCATGTCCTACTGCATGAACTGTGGACCAACCCCTAAATAATGCTGGGATGAAGTGCTAACTATAGGGATACTTATCAGATAACGTTTGCATAATGTTTGAAAGAGGATAGAATAACGGGGGGGGGGTAGAAGCATGGACGCCATGGAGTGTGTGAAGTCTGAAACTCAGCTGTGTGCACATACTATCCCTGCCTGCAAACACAGGAATGGGTGGCTACAAACCTGCTCGTAAACCACAATGTGAAGGGGTAATGACCAGAAATATGAGCCCTGCCTCTGGGTAACCTGTGTGAATCTGTGCATCTGTGAGGTATGGCCACAGCAGGATATGGCCATATTGTCACGTCGATGGATGTACAAGCATGGGATCCTCAGCCACCACTGTACCAAAGTGCTGAACCATTTGCACAGACCCATCAGTAAGTGCCTGCAGCTCCCCCTCCAGAATGGCATGATTGTGCAAGAATATGTAGGCTGCAGACTACAATACTGGACACAGCTTCATTTACCTTGTGTTCCCCAGGAAATTACTGCAAGCAAATATGTATACCTGACAGTAGTTGATGACATAAAACATCACAGTGTAAAACAGTACATATGTCTGAATATCTCTGCTAACACCAAAACCATGTAGCAGAAGCAACACAGACACAATTACTTACAGTAACCCACTATCCTTTGCCCATTGTGACCCCATATTGTCAACTGATCTACAGATATCCTGCAGAAACAGGTTGCTAGCTGTAGGTGTAGAACACAAAAGCCTGCATTGGAGTACAGCCTATCTGGAATGGATTCACACATTCAATACAGAAGGTCATACTGGGCATGCTCCCACACTTAGAGAAACAAAGCCCATGTCTGACAACAAAATAATGAAAGGTCATACTGGGCATGCTCACACACTTAGAGAAATGAAGCCCATGTCTGGCAACAACAGTGGACTGTACATATTTGACAGTCGCAGATGTTTGTGCACACACTCCACATTGCACACCAGTCATGCTTTGCACACACATCAGATAGGAATACACACATATATCCAAGGACAACACACTATAATAGGCCAAGTTTACACCTACAAAGATTTGTGGAAGAGAGTGACAGACAGTGACAAAGAGTTTCCCATCATGAGGCCTGTCCCACCCAGCACACATCCAATTGGCTAAAACCACATTATGTGCAAATGTCAATCACTGTAGACAATTGCTTCTGGTATCCCTCAGCACTATAGTGTCTCTGGTGCTTGTGATAACTGTGTAACATGACTGTACAAGTCATTATTCATCTAGCAGTTGTATACACGTTCCTATTAAATGTAAACCTGTGTGACTGAGTGCTGTGTGTGCTTCAAGATGAATGGTTTATGGCCCATTCACACACATTGCACTCCCCATTGCCCTACTTTGGCAAGACTGTTGATGTCATTCACCCTGAAATACACCTTTGGGGAAAGGGTAGCTCTATAAGCTCCATGGCATGTGCTATAACTGTGTGATGTACTAGTTAGGTAGGAGTTCTAATCCCAGACATAGCAAGTGTGAGACTGTGTGTGTAGGGTCAATGCTTTTGTGGCTATTCACAGTCACTACACTTCCCATTGCCCTACTTTGGCAAGCCTGCTAATGTTATTCACCTTGAAATACACCTTTGGTGAAGGAGTAGTCCTATAAGCTTCATGGCTGATGCTATAACTGCATAATGCTATAGTGTGATATACTAGTTAGGTATGAATTCTAATCCCAGACATGGCAACTGTGAAACTCTGTGTGTGTTTGTGTGTGTGTTTTGTGTGTGTGTGTGTGTGTGTGTGTGTGTGTGTGTGTGTGTGTGTGTGTGTGTGTGTGTGTGTCTGTGTGTGTGTGTGTGTGTGTGTCTGTGTGTTTGTGTATGTAGGGATCAATGCTTTTGAGGCCATTCACAGTCACTACACTCTCCATTGCCCTGCTGATGTCATTCACCTTGAAATACACCTTTGGTGAATAAGTAGCCCTATAAGCTCTGTGGCATGTGCTATAACTGTGTGATACTATAGTATGAGGTACTAGTTAGGTTCTAATCCCAGACATGGCAACTGTGAGACTGTGTGTGTGCATGCGTGTGTGTGTGTGTGTGTGTGTGTGTGTGTGTGTATATGTTTTTGTGAGTGTGTGTGTGTGTGTGTGTGTGTGTGTGTGTGTGTGTGTGTGTGTGTGTGTGTGTGTGTAAGGATCAATGCTTTTGTGGCCATTCACAGTCTCTAGGTACTCTTAAAAATGGAGAACATTGATATCTGTGCAGTAACTGAGACCTGGTTCAAGGCTCCAGAGAGCACCCCTGCAATACCAGTGTACAACTCTTACCACACTTTGTGGCCACCAAACCAGGACTGAAACACTAAAGGTGGAGGAGTGTCCATATTCACTAAGAATATTCACACCACCAGGCTAGTTGCCCAACACAATGCGTCTGAAATTCTCCAGATGCAACTAACAGTAGGCAAAACTGCAATCCAAATTGTAGCTTGCTACAGATCCCCCACCATGCCCCAAGATTCTCACTACACCTTTCTAAACATACTGGAAAATATTAAGATACAACCAAACAGCCTAATACTGGGTGATTTCAACTACCCTGCCATTAACTGGGAAAACTACTCGTGTACCAACACCTTTTCCCAACGGTTCTTAGAATTCATAAATTCCAATTCCCTGGATCAACTAATCCACAGTCCCACCAGGGGCTCCAATATCCTAGACCTGCTCATTACCAACATGGGAAATTGATGCTTCACACCTATGGTCACCATCATATTGGTCAGGTATGACCATAAGCTAATCACCCTTGACATCCACATCGCTCCCCCATCCCCCCAGTAAGGAAACCTCTGTAAAAAACTTCTCCAAAGCCAACTTCATGTTACTCAAGTCAGAAGTGACAAACTTCATGACACCCATGCAGATGGGAACTGAAAGTTCAACTGTTGAATCCTACACTAAGGCAATGTATGAGCACATCCACTCATGCATGAATTGTGCCATCCCAAATAGAACCAAGATGCTGTCCTCCAAAAAAGGAAGCCAATTCAATGGTCCCCTGCCATAAACAAACTTTACAACAAAAGGAAGAAACTGTTGCAGAAAAGAGGAAAATTCCAGGATGCAAAAAACTCCCTTACCAGCCTCAGTAAGAAGCTGAGAACCCCTCATAAAATCCTCCAAAGCTAGTTATGAAAATAAAATTGCCAAAGATTCCAAAGATAACCACAAGCCATTCTATAGCTATGCCAGGAATCTAAATGGCAATGGTCAGATCTGCTCTGAGCTACAACAAAATGGCATTAAATATACTGATCCCAAAGATATTGCCAGTATCCTGGCAGATCGATTCAGTGCTAACTTCACCTCCTCACACCCCCTAAAGGGTCCATCTCAATATGAAAGATTGCCAAATTCCAGTAATAATGGCCACACAGGTAAAAACCACACTCTCCAAAGCTAAGAATGCAGCATCCATGGGACCAGACAACATCCCGGGCTGTGTACTACATGAACTACAAAATGAACTGGCACCTCACCTAAGTGCCATATTTAATCATAGCCTCACCTCAGACTTTGTGCATACTGAGTGCCGCACAGCTACAGTTGTCCCACTCCTCAAGGGGGGATCCATCTTGGATCCTGGGAACTACTGTCCCATCAGTCTGATGAGCCTGATCTGTAAGGCCATGGAATGTATTATCATGGAACTTATAAACAAAGACATTGGCAACCTTCAAATGCTGGATCCCACACAGTTTGGATTTGTGAAGGGCCAATCTTGTCTCCTGAACTTGATTGACTTCCTCAAATCAGTCTCCAGAGCTGTGGACGAAAGTAAGGCAGTCCACACAGCCTATCCGGACCTCACCAAGTCCTTCGACACCATCCCCCAGTCTGGAATCATAGATAAACTTACTAAGTTAGGCATTAATCCCTACGTCACTCGATGGTTTGCCAACTGGCTTACTGACAGAACCTACACTGTAAAAGTAGCTGACTCCAAATCCAGCTCCAGACAAGTGACAAGTGGAGTACATCAGGGTTCAGTCCTGGGACCGCTCTTGCTTGGCATCTACTTCTCTGAAGTACAAGCCAACACTAAGGGACTCTGCCTAACAAAGTTCACAGATGACTGCAAACTGGAAGCCATTATTAAATCGCCAAATTATGTGGATAATCTCCAAAAGGGCCTTACAGAAAGAGATGCTTGGTGCCAGAGCCATGGGCTCAAGCTCAATGTCAAGAAATGTATAGTTATCCCCTTTGGGAAGAAACATGTACCCATGAATTACCACATAGGTGGCAGTACACTAAACACTGAAAGTGTGATAAGAGACTTAGGGGCACAGGTGGACAGTGGTCTCACCTTCGATAACCACATCGCCCCAACAGTCAGAAAATCCTTCTATGTGACACACCTCATCACTAAGGGCTTTTCATCCTGAAAAAAGGAGGTCATTGTCCCACTGGACTCATCTCTCAGTAGACCCATTTTAGAATACAATGCCCTGTTTGGTATATACCTCTCAAGACATCTGCAACAACTAGAAAGGCCGCAGAAATACCTCACTAAAAGAATCACAGGCTTAAAGCAGATGCACTATGCTGACCATCTAAAAGAAATCCAGCTATACTCTGTTGCATATCATCTACTCAGAGGCAATCTCTGCTTAACATACAAGACCATGTCAAACCCAGAGCTGTTGGACATGCTAGACTTAAAGAAATCCCAATCCCTCAGAGCCACACACTCCAGGGATCGAAACCTTGCCATCACAATGAACAAAACATGCTGGAGGGATTGGTTCCTGACCCAGAGACACCCCTGACTCTGGAATAGACTGCCCATACATGTCAAGCAGAGCACCTCTTTGGTCCTCTTCAAAAGGAACGTTGACGATTGGATGGGAGATAGGAAATTCACCCCAGGGATCACGTCAGTTGCCCTGGTAGACAGGGATCCAGAGAAGTAAATATTGTGGGAAGAAATAGTCAGGGAATTGTTATGGCTAGGCTTGTATAGTCCCTAGGGTCGATAGCCTAGTACCAACCTATGAACACATGAACCTATGAACTACACTTTTCATTGCCCTACTTTGGCAAGCCTGCTGATGTCATTCACCTTGAAATACACCTTTGGGGAAGAAGTAGCCCTATAAACTCCGTGGTGCAAGCTATAACTATGTAATGCGATAGTGTGATGTACTAGTTAGGTAGGAGTTCTAATCCCAGACATGGCACTGTGAAACTCTGTGTGAGTGTGGTTGTTTGTCTGCGTAGGCATCAATGCTTTGGAGCCCATTCACAGTCATTACAAATTCCATTACCCTACTTTGGTAAGCCTGCTGATGTCATTCACCTTGAAATATACCTTTGGGGAAGGCATAGCCCTGTAAGTTCCATGGCACGTGCTATAACTGCGTAATACTGTAGTGTGATGTACTAGTTAGGTAGGAGGTCTAATCCTAGATATGGAAACTGTGAGACTCTATGTGTGTGTGTGTGTGTGTGTGTGTGTGTGTGTGTGTGTGTGTGTGTGTGTGTGTGTGTGTGTGTGTGCAATTGCCATCAGTATCCTGTGGGGAGGTAGCTGTGATTGTGTAATAACAGGACTCATTGTGGGGTGGATTTAGCAAAATTCTTATTTGGAGGACCTATTATATGTCACAATGTGCACCTTACAAGGACAACAGATGTCAAACAGCAGAGAAGCTAGTGTAGACAATCCATACCCCTACATGTGACATTATGGATTGGGGAATAATATAGGCAACCCTTGTATTACCCAGAGAACACTTTCCACCCATGTCTCATACACAAGCACACTGGCTAGGCAACGACCACTATGTTGGTAGTTCCCTGCATATTGCCCACAGATAGTAACCATGGTGTGATTGCAGTGGACTACAGAGGACATGGCACCCTGCTCCAACCCTACAATAGGCAAATCATTGCATAAAATGGTCCTTTGCTATGATCCCCACTGGACACCTGCAACAACTGTAGAGTCAGCAAATCTAACCCACAAAGGAAATGCCATGCCTTATACACATGCCCTGTATGGACAGATGCCACTAGCACCAGTGAATACCTGTATCATGCTGTCAATGTAGGTGCAGGGTCAACCTGTTTCCATTGCCAGTTCTCACCACATGAGATCAGGAATGCCACATCAGGTGATACCAATCTGTCCACACAACATTCCCCAGACACCCCAGGTACACTTCCATATGTCACAGAACATGCATGTGGGACATGTGCACATCCCAGACACCGTCCATGTTATGGAATATAGAACACATATATGGCACTGTCATGTGGCCTGATGCCAAGGTTACCCTATGCCTAGCCTTGTACAGCCTTATGGCACAGTCAACCACTACACAGCTGTGAAGCAATGAACCCATGCATGTCAGTACTGGCAGACCTGTGTGTGAGTGTGTGTGTGTGTGTGTGTGTGTGTGTGTGTGTGTGTGTGTGTGTGTGTGTGTGTGTGTGTGTGTGTGTGGAGAACAATGATTTGGAAGCCATTCACACTAACTGCACCTCTCATTCCCCTACTGAAGCATGCCTTCTGATGTCAGTCACCATGAAATACCCTTTGGCCATATATCAGCCTGATAACCTATGTGGTGCATGTGATACCTGAGTAATACTGTAGTGTAGCAAACTAGTTAGTTAGGAATTCTAATCCTGACCCTGCCAACTGTGATAATGTGTAAGAGCCCCTGAGAGAGTGTGGCTGTGTCATCCTTGACACCTGTTTTTGTGGACAGGCACATGTACTACACCTACCTTATCCCTCCTTTATCACTGTTGCTGATGTCACTCACCTTCACATATACCTTTGGACAGCCCTCCAACATGTAATCTCTGTGACACATGCAATAACTGCATAGAAATGTAATAGCGACACATAGTCAGGCAGGGGTTTGAAACCCTGCACTGGTAAGTGTATGACACAAACATGCTTAGCTTTTACTCTCCTACCTCCTTCCTTTCTTACTTTGTCTCTGTATGCCCCTCTCACTCCCTCTCTGGTGGATGTGGAGAAGTACACCTGCATTGCTTAGGCAGCAGCTTGTGTTTTGTAAGTGATGCTCATGATCAGCTGATGGCCTGTGCATGAATTGCAGTCCCCCACTAGCTGATTGCATGTGGAACAGCTGTGGTAACATTCCCATAGCCAATTGCATGGAAACTCCTATAACTAGGAACATCATGTGGGTGTTGGCCCTTTGCGTTCACTGTGAGCAGGACTTCATGTCAATGTTTGACAAACAGCATCACAGAGGGTAGTGGGATATACCTCTTACAACATACACTGTGGAGACAGGCCAACAAACAGGAGGGGGATGTTCCAGACATGACTACAGAATGTAAGTCTTGCTTTTTTACATTTGAAGTAATTTGGTTTAACAGGGTTTGTGTGGATATGGCTGGTCTACATGATTTAATACCTGTTACGACAGTGTTATGTAGTTGTGGAAACTCCCACCTGTAGGGCTATCTGCAGACTGGCCAGTATATGGAGTCTTAGGTGTGTTGTGTTACTCACAGATGACCTATCTTTAGAAATGAAGTAGCATAGTCTGAGGATTGCAGTCAGTACATGGTGACAGCCATGAGAGTTACTGACTTCATATCCCTCAGAAGACATATGTCACAACAAACCCTACTACACTAGTAAATGTATGAGGTTATCACAGCAACATGTCAATACTGGCCCTGTCTTTGTGCCTCCAGCCACAACTCCATTAACCTTTGTACATATGTCATGCAGTAAGAGGTGCATATGTTTAATACACCATTATTTATTGACATCATACCTGATAACAAACCAGTGAGATATCAGACATGTTATGTATAGTAGGGGTTATATTTGAGGACAAAACCTGGACTTTCTGTTGTAGTGTGTACAGTAGTGAGGTCTGTGTACTTATGGTGATTGTCGACAGAGTGTGTATTATGAATATGTACCTTGGCCTGTGTACAGACTGTGGTAGATGTCATTGTTCTTGGTCCTGTTCTATCTGATGTTGCATGCTGCTCCAGTGTATGGTATCCTATTGGCTTACATGTTTGTAGGGCCAAACCCACACGTCCCATACCACAGTCAGGCATCGTAATACAGTGTGTATTGGCCCAGTATATTTAGAGTTAATGTGTGAGTGACACATATGAGGATGGTGTTGATCAGACAGTCCATATGCTGTAATATTAAGCATGCTTACCATATTTGGCTGTGGCTGTGTTCACATTGGTTGTGGGTATGCGCTGTCACACAGGTGTATGTTACTCTCATGCTGTTACATGCCTGTAGAGCCTGCTATATTTGCAGGTACATGTGTATTCCCCCATAAGAAATGTAGGAAAGTGTTGTGGCAGTCTGCCTGTAGTTTGCACAGTGCTTTGTGACATGCCTAGCAACTCAGTGTACTTACCCAGTGTGATGTTATGTCCAGATATTTGTCAGATGTACTGCTGCCGGGCCACCATAACTGTTGTGTATTTCTAGCAAAGCAGTGGGATGCTGCACAGATGCATGTCACTAACTAGTGGGTAGAATGTGGGCTTGTGACCTCTGCTTCTCCGGTTATTATATGTCAGGACAGACAGGAGAGTGGGAATGTATAAACTGTGCGAGCATATGTATTCCAGTATTTACGTGATGTACCCATTTACATGGCTATTAACATCCACATTGTCAGGCTTGGTCCATACGTCTTGTACTAAGGGGTTCTGTGTATACCTCTGGACTGACCAGAGTGTGTCAGACTGTCCACATTTATTGGTCATATCTCTGTTGTATTCCACAGGACCATTACTGTGATATCTGTGGTACTGTACTATGATGATCTGAGGATGTCTGCCAGTAACTGATGGTGTACATGTCAATATCAGGTGTGACTTCCAACACAACCTTTTGTTAAGACAACCTCTGTTACAGTAGCAACAGTCTACATTTATACCTGCAATACTTACATGACATCCCCTTGCATTAAGAGGTTGTGACTATTGGTGCTGAGGTATGACTCCACTCCATATACACACACACACACACACACACACACACACACATATATATATATATATATATAGTTATATACATACATATATGGATATATATATATATATATATATATACACACACATATATATATATATATATATATATATATATATATATATATATATATATATATATATATATATATACACAGATAGATCTATATATGACCATACATATAATGCAATATACAGATGTACATAAATGCATATATATGAATATATATGTGTATGTACATGTACACATATATCTACATATGTGTGTGTGTGTGTGTATATATATATATATATATATATATATATATATATACATATATATATATATATATATATATATATATATATATATATACATATCCTTGTTATGTGTAAACATTACTGATGTTCTTCGTGTTTCACTGTTGCAATCATCACACTTGGGTTATTCTGCCAGGGGTAGCCCTCAGTCGGCCTGAATACTAGAGGCTTAGTATTTTTGCGTCGGTTGCTGTTGCTCCAGGACTGATGTCAAGTCGATAGTGGTATAAAATCAGGCAACCGATGCCATTACATCAGTCTTTCTTGACAAGGAGCCTGAAGCAGAAGCAGTTCACATGAATGCCGGTAGCTACCTGAGTTTTCGATTCCGAATTGAAGTTGAAGTTTTCTAAAGCTAAGTACCGCGTTGGGATCCTTTTTTCTTACTCTAACTGATGTCAGAAAAAGTTAACAATTGTCTCGCCTGTGGAAAGCAAATACCACACAGAGACTTCCATTCTTACTGCATCACCTGTTTAGGCCCAGACCATGATGCCCCTCACTGTTGTTTTTGTGCTTTGTTCAACACCAGAACTGTAAATCATCAGGCCCTTATTGTAGCTAGATATTTTCGCTCTCAGTCTTCGACCTCCGATATGGTTTTGGTAAGCCATCCAACTACCAATCTTCTGAAAAAATGTAAGGATAAAGACAGAGACAGACCGCACAGGTCCAAAACTGCTGAGGATGCTTCCACTAAGCTAGTCGTCAGTTCTCCGGTATTCAGTGAGGCACTTTTGCAGCCCCTGATGCCCGCTTCTGTGGATTCGCAGGCCGCTACCGAGACCCTTTCAGAGTCCGGTATGCCGCGAGACTCTTCTTTGACTAAGGATCCTGTGGATGTCTCTACCTTGGATGGGTCCAGAGCCGCTGAACAGGCACCAGCTTCTGCGGAAGTTCTTCAAACTACCGATACTCAACACAAACCGACAACTTCTTTCACATCTTCAGTTTTTTCTAAAACTACCGAGTTTCTAAGGCCCAGGGTATGAACTACACCCAAAAAACCAATGACCCAAGCTCAGGTGCCTGCTTCCATGCCTCAGTCTCAAATGCTTAAAATGGCAGAAGACCTTATTATGCTTATTCGGGAAAGCCAGGTTACCGCTTCTAAAAGAAAAAGAGACTTGTCCCCAGTGATTTTTTCTGAACAGAAGTCCAATGACTCTGATGCTTCTGAATATGAAGAAATGCAACCCCTCTCTGCTTATGAGGATTCTGATGCAGAGGAATCCATTACTTTTGCCTCTCCACCCAAGAATTTTTCATTTGGTGAAACCCTACATACCTTAAGGGAGCATTTCCAATGGGAATGTCAGGACTATCCTCAGTCAAAAAAGAGACTCACGGAATTCTTAGATTTACCACAACACAGACCTTTAGCCATTCCTCCTGTCCTGGATGTTGTGGATGATGTTTTTATGGAATCCATTTTGACTCCTGACACCCTTCCTCCTGCTCTCAGGAAACCTGACAGGTAGTACAGAGTCCCTGACTCTCACAAAGTCCTTTTCAGAAATCCTACTGCTCACCCAGAGGTCATCTCCCAAGGACATAAAGGGATTAAAACAACCTCAGCTAAGTGTCCCACCCCCTCAGACAGGGATTCCCGAGCTTTAGACAGATGGGGTAAAAAAGTATACACCTCTGGAACTCTTGCTATTAGAGCGCTAAATTGTCAGTTCCACATGCTGAAATATCAGCAGCATACCATGGAACTACTCAAACAAAAAATATCTTCCTTTCCTGCTTGTACAGAAAGCAAAGATTTACAAGAGCTTATGCATTCTGCAAGCCAAGTTAATAAGCACACCTTGCAATGTGGCTTTGATGCCCTAGAAGCATCTTGCAGGGCAGCAGTCACTGGTTCTGTCCTTAGAAGGCATGCTTGGCTTAAGGAACAGACCTTGCCAGACCATGTCAAATGAAAATTATTGGATGCTCCATTGAACAAAGACAATTTGTTTAGCACCAAGGCAGAAGACGTCTTACAAAAGATGGAAGAAAAAACTAAATCTATGCAGACAGTTAAAGACTTTTTACAGGTCCAGCCATGGAGATTCAGTAGGCATTGCCCCTCCAGGTACTGGTCCTTTCCAGCCCCCTCCAGGCCAGCTCAGCCCAGACCCAGGGGAAACAGAACTCCCAGACAGCAGTCCCAGGGAATGCAGATATCTAAGCAATTGAGTTCCTCCTCTTGAAAAACAGGGAGTGCTAAGCCACCCCCTTATGGTAAGAACTCACAATGACTTCACACCTCCATCCCTTACCTCTGTCCACCTGCTTGTGCCCCTAGGAGGAAAACTCTCCTTCCATGCAAACAACTGGGCCTCTATTACCAATGACCGATGGGTCCTCAACATAGTGTCCCAGGAATACACATTTTATTTCCACACTCTGCCAACCCCAGAAGAGTTCACATATCTTCCTCCAAACCAGTGGGCAGAGGCCAGAAAGCAAGTCCATTCCCTGCTCTCCATGAGGGCATTTCAGCATGTTCCTACAGACCAGATAGACCAAGGTGTCTATTCCAAACTTTTCCTGGTACCCAGAAAAGAGGGCACCTGGCACCCAATTCTAGATCTATCCATTCTAGGCAACCTGGCACCCAGTCCTAGATCTATCCATTCTAAACACATTTCTGGTGATACCAAAATTCAAAATGCTCACCCTCCATCATCTTCTTCCAATGTTTTCCAAGGATGCTTGGTTAGCCATCCTAGACCTAAAAGAGGCGTACCTACACATCACAATCAGGGAATCTTGCAGGAAATATTTACAGTTCAGGTCAGGATCTTTGCACTTTCAGTTCTCTGCACTTCCTTTTGGCTTATCCACTGCTCCCAGAGTTTTCACAAAAAGCCTGGCTTCAGCCATTGCTTTTTGCAGACAAAGAAATATTCAAATTTACCCTTACTTAGACGACTGCCTGATTCAGGCAGACAGTCAGGAAAAGCTGCTACAGCACTTGACCTTTGTAAAAAGCCTACTGACCTTCTTGGGGTATACTATCATTGAAAAGAAATAAAAACTATTCCCCACACAAAAAAACATATTCCTGGGAGCAAGCCTGGACACAGCATCCCATATGGCATTCCTTACTCCAGAAAAACAAGCCTACCTGACAGGCTACTTCTCTCAACTAGCCACCAGAACCCAGCTATCTGCAAGGAAAATCCTGCAAGCTCTAGGGTTCATGGCCTCCTGCATTCTACTCATTCCAAATGCCAGACTGCATATGAGGAAACTACAGTGGTACCTAAAAAGCCTTTGGTGTCAACACTCTCAAGACCTGGAAACTATCATACAAATGATACCCTGTCTAAGGAAAGATTTTCTTTGGTGGGCAGCAGCATGCAGTCACAACAAGGGACTTCCCTTCTCACAACCCCATGCCACCCAGACCCTCACCACAGATCCATCAGACTATGCTTGGGGTGCACACCTGGATGGCAGGTGCATTCAGGGCCACTGGAGCACAAATCAAATAATCTGCACATCAACTAAAAAGAGCTGCTAGCTGTTCAGCATGCCCTGACAGCTTTCAGACTCCTACTTTCCTGAGGACCTCTACTGATCAGAACAGACAACATTGCAGTGATGTTTTATATCAGCAAGCAGGGAGGGACTCACTCTTATCCTCTCTGCAGGCTTGCCATGACCCTTTGGCACATGGCCCAGTGATGCAAATTCACCTGCTAGCACAATTCCTGCCAGGCTCCCTAAACTCTCTGGCAGACAACTTAAGCAGAAACCTGCTAGACCCACATGAGTGGCAGCTAGACCACAGAACCTTCACCATTGTAACCCAGAAATGGGGCACCCCGAGGGTGGACCTCTTTGTCTCCTACTCCAATCATCAGCTCAGCAAATTCTGCACCAGGGAGCCTCACAGTAAGGCCTGGAAAGTGGATGCTCTATCCTTCCAATGGGTAAACCTCTTGGTCTATGCATTTTCCCCTCTACCACTCATTTCAAGGGTACTGCTCAAAATAAGGGAGGAAAAACCCAGGGCAATCCTGATTGCCCCAGACTGGCCATGCCAACACTGGTACCCACTGCTGCACAGCCTGTCACCCCTGCCACCATGGCACCTACCTCAAATCCCAACACTCCTGACCCAAAAGGATGGAGAATTCATGCATCCCCAATTTCAGACCCTCATCCTGGCAGCCTGGCATATTCCCTGACCTCTCCTTAAGGTGCCAGACTAAGCAAACAAGTTCTAGATGTTATACGTGAGGCCAGATGCCCCAGCACTAGAAAATCCTATGCTGACAAGTGGAAAAGGTTTGGGACCTGGATCCAGGCTAAGGGAGCCGAAACAGCACAGCCCTCCCTACCCCTCATCCTGGATTACCTAGCAGACCTACTGCACAAGAGTCTGTCCTTCTCTTCTATTAAAATTCATGCCTCTGCCACCTCTGCTCATTACAGTGCAGACCACCTCTCTTCTCACACCCTCTCATAAAACAGTTCCTAAGAGGGGCTAACAACTTAAGGCCACTCAGGAGAGCTCCTACCCCAGCTTGGGACCTTAACTTTGTGTTGGAAAAGCTCACCATACCCCCTTTGAACTTGCAGCTTCAGCAGAATTAAAATTCCTCTTTTGGAAAACAGCCTTGCTTCTGACCATCACTTCAGCTAGAAGTATTTCAGAGCTACAAGCACTCATGGCTGTAGAGCCCTTCATCATTTTCCATGCTGACAGGGTCTCCCTTAGGACTTACCCATCATTCATACCTAAAGTGGTGTCCAGTGTGGCTCTAAACCAATCCATTCATTTGCCCACCTTTTTTCCTAATCCACAAAATAAAGGGGAAAGGATTCTGCACTCTCTAGATGTGCACAGACAGCTCAGATTCTATCTGTATAGGACTAAATCTTTTGGAAAACCTGACCAATTGCTAGTCAGCTTTGCAGCAGGGGCAGAAGGCAAGGCCATATCCAAACAAACAATATCCAAATGGATAGCACACTGCATCCATTTCTGCTACAAACAGCATGGGAAACTGCACCTAAAGGGGGTTAGGATGCATTCCACCAGGGCAACCTGTACCTCTGCAGCTTTTCTCAGAGGTGTCCCCACCAGGGACATCCTGGAGGCTGCAACATGGACTTCTGTTCATACCTTCACTAAGCATTACCACCTGCCTATCTCCTGCAAATCCAGGGCAGGCTTTGTCTCTGCAATCTTGCAGGGTATTCTAGCCAGCCCCCAGTCTTCTTGACTGCCTCCTCTCTTTTCTTCAGCTTTGGGAATCAACTCAAGTGTGATGACTGCAACAGTGAAACATGTAGAACATAGTACAGTTGTGTACACTTACCATAAATGTAGATGTTCAAGTGTATTCACTGTTGCAGTCCTGGTTTCCCACCCTCCATCTCCCTTGTCTCTCTCTCTCTCTCTCTCTCTTCCACTCTATTTACAGGGAATTTTTGGTATTTACTTTCTACTGGTGGTGTTCTTCCACCATACCCTAGCTCCCTATTTGGGGGCTCCTGACAGCTGGGGCAAGAAAAACTGATGTAATGGGGTCGGCTGCCTGATTTTATACCACTGATGACCTGACATCAGTCCTGAAGTGACAGCAACTGACGCAGAAATAATAAGCCTTTGGTATTCAGGCCGACTAAGGGCTACCCCTGGCAGGATAACCCAAGTGTGATGACTGGAACAGTGAATACACTCGAACATCTACATTTATGGTAAGTGTACACAACTGTACTTTGTTTATACCATCCCAGATGTATCACACCGTATGTATCTGATATGTGTATATTTAGATATAACAACATACGTGATTCAACAGTAATATCACTAACAAGTACTATGCCATTGTATAAGTTATAGCAGTTGTTCAATACTATTCAGTATGTGTACTGACTGATATATTAGAAAAGCAACAACTGTCTTCACAGCTGTGATGGCTTAGTGGTTAACTGCTGTGACTATAGTGTACATGGTCCTGGGTTCAAGACCTGCAAGGGCTGTTTATTTTGTTGCTGGGAAGAACAAGGGCTGTTGGATACAGAGTGGTTAAGGCAGTTCTGAGCAGCTTTAAGTGGGTTTGTGTGACGGCAAGCACTGCTAACATGCGGTTAAACGTAAAGGCGCTTACACCGTGTAAGCTTTGCTTACTATTGTGCAAATCTGCTTAGCATTTATATCGCAGCAATGCTGAAACCTGCTAAGCATGGCTCAGCCCTAGTATCCAGTGCTCACATTCTGGTCTGATAAAACAGCAGGGTAATGACATCTTTAATAAGTGTATTTAATGCCATGTACATAACATGTGTCTGTGTGCTGTCATTACAGTAGCAAGGGGTGTGAGTCTACTGTCTGGGACACCTGAGTATATCTGGCTTGTACAACACTCTTTTCTGTTTGAATGTGTTACATACATGGGTATTATCCAAGGTTATATGCAGTCACATTGGCATGTAGTGTATCATTACGTTACTTCTGTTGACAGTGCTTACCCATGTAAGAGTAGATTGCAGAAGGTAGTTCTGGAACCAAACACCCCTGCATGCAAAGATGGACTCTGAGTCCTCACTGTCATGTTCCTGGTGTGTGAGCTGTGTCTCATTAAATATTTCCTACTGGATAATGATCTGACGTGGGAAATAACTGTAGACTACTGTGTGTACATCACATGTCAGTGAGGGCTGCCGTCATGTAGTAATGGCATACCTATCGGTGTCAGAAGTCTATCTGTCAACACATTCATCCTAATGCATAGCTAGTTGGCTAGCTGATGTCTGTCTGTCATCTGTACTTACAGGCAATCTGTGCTTGACTGACACTGACATGTCTGCCCAGCTGTGTTATGAATGCTACAGCTAGGAGTCCACAACCTGTACACACCACATGCCATAAATACCTCAACTACACTACCACAGTCAACAGAACAGGTCTCCAAGACAGACACTGACCATGTTATGTAATATATGTTGCATACATGTCAACTGGAGCACCTCACTGGCCCTCTGCAAGAGGCAACCAGATGATTGGCTGATGCATGTAAGTCTCACCCTGAGGATCACTCCTGTGGTATCTGTTGATAGATGGCCTGCTGGCACATGACAGGTGGCATGATATCACTGTACACACTTCCCCTACACTTCCCATCTCTCCATGGACAATAGCCTGGTACACACCTATGAACCCCTGCACTGATGGACCTCAGTACTGACAAATGTGTATGTGTGCATTACTGTTAATATCACTGTCTGTGTGTTTTTAGACCTGTAGTTGAGAATAACTTGAGGCCCTTCACACCCACCACACCCCCCATTGCCATAGTTAGATGTGGCTGCTGCTATACCAGACATTACATGTACCTTGTTATACTCTTCTCCCTAAGGGCTACCTGGGGCTTACAGTACCAGCACAAGACTCTTGTACAAATGGGTCAATAGGCATGGGATACCCACTGAGTTCTTGCAAGTGTGTGTATGTGTGAATGTGTGTGTATTTCTAGGGTACAGCATTCTGAGTCCACATTCTCGTAATACAATATGCCTTGCTACACAGTATTAAGGATAGTGATGTTGCTGACCATAGGAGAGCCATGACAATGCATCACCCTGCTATTCCTGTGGCATGTGCATTATATGCCTATCCCTGTAGTAGCACTCTTGGGATAGACAAGGGGTTGTATTGCAGTCCTGGTCAATGTGTGATGGTGGGTATGTCAGAGTATTATCATGGGATTCAGTGCATACAATATCCACAATGAGGTGTGGGTGCTGGGTATACTGTCTTTACACCATGGTACCCCAGGTACATGCCCCATGTTCCAATGTATGGGGACCACTGTCACCATCAACCATATAGGTAACTGATAACACTATCCAGCCCAGTTATGCATGTGCTGTGTGCAACTTATCTGTAACAAAATGGACACACTGACAAGGTAGTTAGCACTGATAAGCCCAGGTCTCTCAGATGTGTGTCTGACTGTTATGTGTTTGTCAATGTGTATAGGACAGTATGTCACACTATGTATTGTCCATAAACAACCAGTACATCCCCCATTACCATACTGTACAGGCCTGGGGATGTTCTTCACGTAACATGTAACCTGGAACACACCTCATCCTAAAAGCTGTGTGGTGTGTGCAATTAAGGCCACACACATTAGTAGCACTACATACCTAGGTAGGGGTTCTAGTCCCAGTGTTGCCAAGTAAGATTGTGTGTGTGCATGTGAAGGAATCTACTTCCATTTGCAGAATATACATGTCCCAGTAGGTCATCTGTCCGAGAACTGCCTGGCATATGCTAACACTTCACAGGTATCATCCTGTGGAAATGCATTCCATCACAACTAGTGGTAGATGTGTAAATGCCCTCTTCCCCACTGTATAGGTGTGCAGCAATACTGGGGTTGGTATATATAGCTGGGTGTAGCTCTTGTGGACAGTGCCACCATCATTGCAGTTACTGTTGAGTATATCCCCCTGCTTAGCTAGCTGTAATACTGTACAATTCATGTTAACAGGTTAAGTAGTTGTCTATCACACTATATGTGGTTCTACAGCACCTCTCACCCTCCAAAGGGTAGGGCTGTGCCACCCACACCAGCACACCTATGTTTACCAAATTGAGGATTGCACTACATTGGGGAAGGGGATATATACCCTGCCAGTACCATTGTCAATGACATTAAACTAGCGGACTGCTTATTTCCCAAAGTTTTGTTGTACATATTCTGTCTTGGTGGAATTACATAGGCTACAATGGGTTCCTCACACGGGTACATACATCCATGTGTACAGTATTCTCTGTGTATTGCATCAACACCAAAGCCTCTGTGTGTGTTATACACAAACATCTGGTGTGTACCACCCAATACACTTACCATTGTCCACTGTAGAAGGGCTGCTGACAGCAGCCACCATGCACTCACCTGTACACACCACCCCCAGACCTATCAGCTATGTGGCACATGCAGTAACTGTTATACAGACCTGTGACATGTGTTCACCTGTACCCAGGATATGGCACAGCCAAGGTGTCACCACAGTGCCATACTCCTTGTAGGATACAACAGCAGACCATCCTCCTGCTGACACATGGACACTTACAAGACAAATGGAATACATTATGGAGACCACAGTCACTCAGTGTTAATAACAGCTATAATGCATCATGGCTGGACAGCTACACTTCCTGACATGTAAGCATTAAACTTTACTGCTGACAACATGTTACATAGCATTACATTGGTACACCATAGTACAGTCACCATGTGCATCAGAACCATATTAGCCTGTCCCTGCATCGATGTTATGGATGACAGGGATGTGGCACAGGTATCATCATATGCACAGAGTGTGTTGTTGGTTTTCCAGAGACCTAGGCTGAGCCATACTTTGACACCATGTGTGTGAGTGAGGGGGATTAATTATTAATTTGGCTGTGGTGATGTGGTGTGTGTAGGTATGGGGTTGCCCTAGCTGTGTTTGTACTGTTTGTGAGTATGCATGCACACAGTTCTGCCATGTGGCTGCCCTATACAGGTGTTTGTTGGACAGCTGCAGACCATTCCTGGTAGGGTGTGCAGTTCACCATCTCTGGTCACAGACATGAGAACTGCACCTGCCAGGGGTTCCACAGACATTACCAGGGGACAAGCCACAATATGGTACTCTCCCCTGATGATGACATATGTCCGCTGTATCCAGGTCCCTCCCGGGATTGGCCAGGGCCACATGCACATGGCCTGCTGTGGCATGATGTGGACAGTCCCTCCCCTGCAGTGCTGGGGCTGGTACTGTCACAATGGGAGCTGCTTGGTGTTCTGGCATGTCCACGTTGGTGTTAGTGCCCTACGTCCACGTGGCCATCGCACCACTCACAACATATGCTCAAGTACGGACATTCCACAGTCGAGGATTCCCACCATCTCACCCAACCATCTATCCATGACCTCTGAAAAACAATGGAGGGCACCTGCAAGATCACGGATGTTGTCAGTAACAGCTGAATGAGTAGCCCTCTGCAGCCTCAGAGCCTGTCTGGTGTACCGTTCCATACATTCCTGCACTTCCATGACAGCCTGAAACAAGCATCTGGTGGTACCAGATGTGGCACTTCTGCCAGGGACACGATGACCAGCAGCCCTCCAATGAGCACCCGTGTACATCTGCCTATATGGTATCCCACCAGACGTCCGGCTATGGTTGCTGTGTCCAGACACACGAGCCATAGATACCACACTGTCCTGTCCCATGCCACCAACCACCAACTGTCCCTCAGCTAAGGCCACTGGTGATGGAGTATGTATAAGGATTGTGACTGTGTGCAGGGATGAGGTGGATAACTGTGGGATGTCAAACGATGGTACAGCTTCAGCCCCTGACAACCCCACCTGTGCCTCAACACACCTATCATCATTTTCAGTGTGTGTATGGACACCAACATCAGATTGCCTGCAGGAGGGACCCTGACCCACCTTGTCACTTGTGAGGGGAAAACAAGAAACGCACTTTAAGACCTGTACATCATTGCTTAACAGTGTATATACACACACACACACACACACACACACACACACACACACACACACACACACACACACACACACACACACACACACACACTGACATTCCACCATACTACTTACCTGTCCCTGAGTTTACTGAATGTCCCAATTTTTTCTCTTAGGTTCCCCATCCTGCATCAGTCTTGAATAATTACAGTCAATAATACCAATCATTAACATATCATTCTTCTAATTGCTTAGAAAAGTGATCACAAAATATGATCTGTTACTCCATTACCTCTTTGACCTGATTGGAGTAATTTTTTCAAAGACTCCCTGATGTCATCCAGTGTTCACCCTGGTTTTCTCCAGACATCTTGAGCATGGCCCCCATATGTTATGGGCTACTACAGTCACTCAATAATGTCACACACTGGAGTGTCATACATAACTATTGTTCAGTAGATGCAAGGTCTGTTGCTTTATTAACTTTTTATGTGGACTATAGGAATATTTGGAAACACTCTCTGGTGTTGTCTAGTAATTCCTCAATGCATCTGTAGTGCTGCATATGTGGGTATTATTTTACCTTTCTGCCGATTGCAATTAAAACAGTATCCCTGATGTCTAGTTTTCCCTCCCAATGCATGTTTCATGCTGCATATGTTATTATACTATCAGCTGTCCTGAGATTACATGTCAGAAAAGTATTCCTGGTCTTTCATGTGTCTGCCCATGTCCATGTACTGCATGATTTCAAAGGGAAGTTGAAAGGTATGAACAACCCCACACTCACACATGTGCATGCATGGACACACACACAAACACACACACATACACACACGCATTCTACATACATCAACCCCCCTCCACTCCACCAGATAGCACTTACAGACAAATTAACCCCTCCCACACACACACACACACACACACACACACACACACACACACACACACACACACACACACACACACACACTTACAGGTGAGGTTGAACAAAGATATTACACACAGACATCTCATTACCCATCTGTCAACATGCATGACATATGCCACTCAACAGCATGCAGTGCAGCTGTAGTCAATCCCTGCTAGCAACATTATACATCTCTGTGATACATGGGGTGTGTTAGTAGGTGATGCCCCTTCCCCTGGAATATACGGCACCCATGTACACAGTATTGCTGTGGACCTGTTTGGCACACTGGCATGTACTGTGCACCATACCTCACAGGTGTACACACCATTGTTGGATGTGTATATGTGTGTCAGTTAAGTTTGATGTGCTGCTCACAGCCCCTATGTGTTTGTCTGATGCATACCTCGGATGATATGTGGACAGATGTCATTTGTGAATGTCTGATGTCTGATTTACAGATCTCATCATCAGCGGTGCATGTATGGCCAATAAAATACAATTACACTGACAACCTTCAAACCTTGCAGTGGCTATGGAGAGTGTATACACCCTTATTGATATGGTGCCCTCTTCCTTGATATGCCATGGGGCCACATTACTGCATATGTTAACATTACACAAACTTGATTTGTGACATATGACCTGTGCAATCAAATGCAATGTCAAACAAATGTGTTAGTTGTGCAGATGCTGATTGAGCATACAATTTGTGGGAGCATATGTGTGCATGCCCTTATCATGATGGTTTGTTGCACCTACTGTTATGTGTACTACAGCAGTCACTATTCCCGGCGGGGGTATACTAGCATGGGCCATCTGCATTTGCCAGTATTTGGTCACTCTGCCCTACAAATGTCCCCCAACTATGCATGATTGCAAGATCAACTCATGTGCACATACCTTGGAGGTCACACAGTGTCATCATTATTGCTGTGGAGTCAGGGTTATGTCTGCCACAGTTCCTGACCTTGAATGTGTGCAGATACAGCCATTTGTAGCATCCTTTGGATCTCTGCTTCAGTGCACTGTTGTGTTTCATGATGACACCCCCTCCCCACCCTCAGCCTTTTTGCAGATGCTTGACAATTATGGCCTACACTTGTGTCATTTTGCAGTGTCCCAAACACTGACCACCATGTGTACTGGCCTAGTCCCTGCTAATGAATGGCAAGCATACAGGTGTACACTGGCACCAGCAAGGTACAGATGTGGATGGTAGGCCTGAGGTTGGGTGAGGTGTTGGTTGTGCAGCACATGTATCTTAACTGATACTGTCTGTGGGTTTCCAGTGTGGTCTTGGTACACCAGTACACATTGCAACACATGCCTTTTGGGAACCTTTGCTGTTATGCATATGCTACCTGTAGAGAGGCCTGGCTGATGTTTCCTGTGGTATGACTGTCACATCTGATTATCCTAACCCATAGGCCACACTTATGCAGAGTTCAGGCAATTGCCGACATGGGTACTGCACAGCCAGTACTTGCTAGACATTCCTGCAACTCCCTCAGTGTTGTGGCATGTTACTCGGCAGCCTGCATGAACAGTTTGCAACATGTGTCGTCATCTGTCTTGGATGGACATCTGTTTATTTTCTACATTAATCCTGTCCCATACATCCTCGCCACATACATGACTGCTTGTACTGTTTGCCATAGTATATGCATTGGTGAGGTAAGGCTACATGTCCAACTCTTGGGTGCTACCTGTTGGGTATGGAATCCATTCCATGGCTTGTAAGATGTGTGCAAGCCACAGCTGCCTCTGTTGCAGGTAAGTGGGCACATTTGATGGCCAAACATCTTGGACAGCAGACCATTTTTGGTGTGACATTGAGGACCTGTACTTGCTGGAAGGTCCATACTCATGAAGAATGCATGCTGTCAGTACCTCAAAAGCTGCTTCCACAATATGTTATCTGGAGTGTATGCACACATATGCTTCCAGTGTTTGTGAAGGTATGTATTCCCCATATTTGCTATCCTAACATAGAATTCCATATTACACATTCATTGCTCATGTTGGGACCATATTGCAGGTTGTAAGGGTTGTGAAATTCAGTATTGTGATATGCCGTAGTGTAGATCTGTAACAGTTACCATTGTAATAGTGGTATATACACTGTTGTAGCACTGTATAAGGGTGATGTTTCAGACATGTCCCTACTGTAGGCCATTTGTCCCACCATTATGTTCATCTCTGTGCACACATCTTGCAATGACAGGCTGTTAGTTATATTGCAGGAGTCTTACATATCCTTCAGATACACCATCATGGTGACCACTGTGATGCAGTGCAGTTAACAACAACAATACGTGGACATGTACAGCATGCATTATGGGTAGGTGTGTTAAATGTGTGCATGCAATATACCATGGCCATAACATGACCGGTGTATTGGCAAACCTGAATAAACACCATACTCACCAGCTACAGGCTGCTGCCATGGAGGTATACCAGAGGGACCTACATAATTGTGTGAGAGATGTGATGTCAGTAGCCACACCTGTGGCATAGGTACAGGGTGGGTGGAGCATTGCAGTACATCAACAGTACAAACCCACAATACTATTAAGCACATCTGTTTGTTACTACAATGCAGCAACAGACTATATATATTTCATCTCACATGTGCATGACCTAACTCTACAGATGTGGATGGATACACAACAGTGGTCTACTGATATGCCCTGTGGCCTTACCTGCATGGTCTTCTGTCATTGTGTGAGTAGCACCCACCTTCACTATGCTCTCCACCTGGTATTGTGTTTGCGGGCAGGCAGGTGCCCTGAGGCTGGTGAGGAGCTCCTCAACATGTGTCAGGGGGGCTGGATGGCATGACCCCCCCATTGCAAGCTGGTCCCCCCTAACTGCAGCAGGACGCCGATGGACATGGTGGAGTAGAACAGTGCATTGATGTCGGACCTGCTCATAACTGCGGTTATGCAAGCCAACATCATTTACCCTGTGGACAAGATCGTTCCACAGGGCGGTCATCTCCTGCAGATCATGGGCTATATGCCCAAACAGGGTGTTGTAGTGCTGCACC
>NC_056739.1:1277157638-1277215138 GCF_019279795.1 Protopterus annectens
GAGGGAATGATATCAATAATTACAAGAGGTACTTAGATTGGGCCCCCTCACCCCCATTAATGGTGCCTTTGGTCATACATGTATTTGTTGTGTTCTCTTATATATCTATCTATCTCTCTCTATATATATATATATATATATATATATATATATATATATATAATATATATATATATATATATATACATATGTGTATATATATATATATATATATATATATATATATATATATATATATATATATATATCTGTTTACATATATATATATATATATATATATATATATATATATATATATATTATATATATATATATATATATATATATATATATATATATATATATATATATATATAGATACACACACACACACACACACACACACACATATATATATATATATATATATATATATATATATATATATATATATATATATATATATATATATATATATATATATATATATATATATATATATATATATATATATGTATATATATATATATATATATATATATATATATATATATATATATATATATATATATATATATATATATATATATATATATATATATATATATATATATGTTCATGGGTTTATAGGGTGGTACTAGGCTATCTGCCCTAGGGCATTTATAAGCCTAGCCAGAATGTGTAGGCTTTCACCTCCCTTTTAGACTAGATTACTGAGCCTCTGTCCAGCAGGGCCATAGATGTGATCCCAGGAGTAAATTTACGATTTCCCATCCACTCATTAAGATTTTTCTTGAAGAGGGTCAGCAAGGGGCTCTGCCTAACATGGACTGGAATTCTATTCCCGAGCGAGGGAAGCCTCTGGGATATGAATCTATCCCTCCAGCATGTTCTATTTATTGTTGTACTGAGGTTTATATCCCTGGAGCGTGTAGCTCTAATGGATTTGTTTTTTTTGAGGTGGAGCATGTCCATTAATTTCGGGTTAGACATGGCCTTGTATGTCAGGCAGAGATTGCCTCTGAGTAGGTGGTAAGCAACTGAGTAGAGCTGGAGTTTCCTTAGTCAAGCTGCGTAGGGCATCTGTTTGAGGCCCACAGTCCTCTTGGTGAGGTACTTTTGAGGTCTCTTCAGCTGTTGTAGGTGTCGGGTAAGGTACATCCGAAATGGGGCATTGTACTCAATTATGGGCCTGATGACTGATGAGTAGAGGGGCACAATGACCTCTCTTGATCTAGATGTGAACCCTTTTGTGATTAGGTGAGCTATATAGAAGGTTTTTCTAACCACTTTGGCAATGTGATTGTCAGAGGAGAGGTTACTATCCACTTGGGTCCCCAGATCCCTAATTACTTCTTCCGTATTTAGTGGATTACCTCCTATGTGGTAGTTTGTGGGCACTTTGTTTTTCCCAAAGGGGATGACTTTGCACTTTTTGGCATTTAGCTTGAGGCCATGGTTCTGACACCAGGTATCCATCTCCGTGAGACCCTTCTGGAGGATGCTTGTGTCAGCCGGAGAGTCGATTATGGCTCCCAGTTTGCAGTCATCTGCGAACTTGGTTAGCCACAGTCCTCCCATGCTTGCCTGTACCTCAGAGAAGTATATACTGAACAAGAGAGGTCCCAGGACTAAGCCCTGTGGGACGCCACTTGTAACCAGTTTAGAGTCGGACATGGCACCCCCAACTTTGACAATGTGAGTTCTATCCCTGAGCCAGTTTGCAACCCATCTTGTAACATACGGGTTGATATTTAAGCTGGTAAGCTTATTTATGATGCCAGAGTGGGGTATTGTGTTGAAGGCCTTTGCGAGGTCCAGGTAGGCTGTGTGGACTACCTTTCCCTCATCTATGGCTTTGGTAACTGTTTCAAAGAAGTCAACTAGGTTTAAGAGGCAAGATCTGCCCTTAACAAAGCCGAATTGGGTAGGGTCCAGTGTCTGAAGGTTCCTAATGTCTTTGTTTATGAGATCCATGATAATGCACTCCATAGCCTTGCAGACCAGGCTAGTCAGGCTTATAGGGCGATAGTTCCCGGGATCCATTGTGGCACCACCTTTGTGGAGCGGGATTACTGTTGCTGTACGCCATTCTTTGGGAACATAACCTGTGGTAAGGCTGAGTTGGAACAGTGAATTTATGTATGGGTTTAGTTCGTTTTGGAGCTCGTGTAAGATGCAGCCCGGGATACCATTCGGTCCCATTCATGCTGTGTTTTTTACTTTGGAAAGGGCTGCTTTTACCTGTGTGTCTGTGATGTCTGGGGGACTGCATTCTTCTGGGATAGACACTGTCCCTTTTGGGGGGGAAGGGGGGGGTAAGGTTTGCACTGAACCTGTCTGCCAGGATGTTGCCAATGTCTGTGGGTTCAGTGTATTTCATGCCATTTTTCACCAGCTCAGAGCAGATCTGGGAGTTGCCACCCAGATTCTTGATGTAGCTAAAGAAAGCCTTGTGATTATCTTAAGACTCTTTGGCAATTTTTCTTTCGAAGCTAGCCTTTGATGATTTTATGAGGGATCGGAGTTTTTGCTAATACTGATCAGGGTTGTCTTCCCTTTTGGGGATTTTGCCCTATCATGTAATAGTTTCCTCCTTCTGTTGTATAGCTTATTTATGGTCAGGGTCCACCAAACTGGTCTCCTGTTTTTGGAGGAGAGAGTCTTGGTTTTACTTGGGATGGCATGATCCATGCATTCCTGTAGGTGTTCATAGAATGCATTTGTAAAGGATTCTGCTGTTTGGGTAGCATTTTCCATTAGCCCGGGGGCTTTGAAGCTTTCCACCTTGGTCTTGAGAAGTGTGAAGTTTGCTTTTGAGAAATTTTTCACAGTGGTTTCCTTAGCTGGGGGTGGGGTCGGGATGTGGCTGTCCATTGTGATTAGTTTATGGTCTGATCTTACCAACAAGGGGTTTACCTCAGGTGTGGAACATTTAGCCCCCATGTTGGTGATGACAAGGTCCAATATGTTGTCCCCTGTTATGGGAGTGGTGACCAGTTGTTCCATGGCATTTGAGTTTATAAACTCCAGGAACCATTGGGCAAAGGAGTTGGGACTCGAATATTTTTCCCAGTCAATGTTTGGGTAGTTGAAATCCCCCTATATCATGGTGTTTGGTGAGACCTTCATATTCTCCAATATTCTCAGGAATGCCGAGTGGGGGTCCTGAGACAAGGTGGGTGATCTGTAGCAGGCTACAATCTGAAAAGCAGTTTTGCCCACTGTTAGTTGCACATGGATGGTCTCTGATGCCTCGTGCAGTGCCACTAACCTGGAAGTGTTGGTATCCTTGATGAAAATGGATACTTCCCCCCCTTTAATATTTTGGCCCGAGTTCTGTGGCCGAAAGTATGGTATGAGTTATATCCTGGTAGTGCTGGGGTGCTCTTTGGAGCCTTGAACCAGGTTTCTGTTACTGCACAGATATCGATTTTCTCCATACTGAAGAGTGCCTCGAGTGCGTGCATCTTGAGGTTTAGACTTTTGGCGTTGAGTAGCATTACCCTTAGTTTTTTGTTTCTTGTATTGTCTATGGAGGTGGGTTTGTCTTTTGAGCCTTGCCTAAAAAGGCACTTTGGGGGTGGCAAGAGCCTTAGCCAGTATTCAAAAGCCTAAGGGTGACAGGTGCAAGCTGTCCCTAGCGAAGCAACGTGGCTTGTCGAGCATGTTATCCCAGGCTGACAGACACTGGATCCCCTTTGAATGACACCAATAGCTTAGCCAGTTGTTAAAATTGATCATTTTGTCTTTATACTGTGGCATAATTCTTGGTGAGGGCAAGATGCTACTCAGGGTCAGAGTCATGCCGTCCTGGGCTACATGATCAGAGAGCTCCACTATGTCTCTTTTCATGTAGTCCGGGGAGGTACATCTCAGGTCATTCACACCAACATGGACAATGACAGAGTCATATTTGTACCTGCTGTGGAGTGACCTGAGTGCTAGTGTTATGTGGCGGATCATGGCATCCGACAGGCAGCTTACAGTGACCTTCTCCTTGTTCAGTCTGGTGAGTGGGATGTCAGTGTGCTTGACAATAGAGTCTCCTATTACTAGTGTATTTGGTGTGTTATTTAGCCTTAAGGGCTGCGACTGTGTGGCACACTGACTTTGTGAAGTATGTGAATTGTGAAAATTGTTGTGGGGTAGCGGTTGCTTGGATGTTGGCTTAGGAGGTCTCTGCGGCTTTTTTTTTATTTAGAGCCTCAGAGTATGTTTTTGTTAGATTATGTGTCTTGTTTGCTGATATGATTGGTCTATGTGAGACTGGTTTTGTGATGCGAGTGGTTTCCTTCTCCTCCTGACTGACTGTGCCAGTCTTGGGTTGAGAGAACTCGGCCTCCAGTTTGGCTGTATAGTTGCATCTCTCACATACATTTGAGTTTGATGGCAGGAGGAGAGGGTTGTCTGTGTACATAAGGCAATTGTAACATTGCCTCAAGATTCCCAGATTCACCATCTGGACTGGAGAGTATACCTGAAACTGCACTTTGGACATGCCTGGATAGTTTAAAAAACTGATTTATTGATTGTCCGGAAGGGACGAATAGGGAGCCTTGTACTTCTAGATAGTATAATGGGGTGTAGTGCTATAGTTTGTAAGTGCTTACTGAGAAGTTTGAACAAGTGCTGGGCTGTAGAAGGAAGGTTGAATGCTTACTTTGAGAGTTTGACTAGTTCTAAGGGAAAAATTGAAGAGCAGACTTTGTGGTGCCGGGAATAGTTTGAAACTGCTTAAACGGCGCTGTGTGACATTGCCCGATGCTGCGCAATGCGCGAAATCACGAAAAACCATGCAAATGTGGGTTTTAAGGCAGGGAGCTTGAAAGAGATAGGAATTAGCCCAAAACAGCCAATAGACTACTAGTTGCTGGGCTGAGACCACTCCTCCAGGGACAGATAGGCTGCTCAAAGCTCCCCACTCTCACTGGTGAACAGAGAAGCTTCCTCCTATCCAAGTAAGGATATGGGCAACACAGGAACTTATACCACAGCCCAGGATTCAGCATAACCTGAAATCTGGACTACTCTAGTTCAGAAAAGGCGGGAAACAAGGATTTTTTTTTGTTTGTTTTTTTACAACAGAAACAGCAGTAACTTAACAGAAAACACTGTAAATGCTTTAAACAGGCTAGCGCATTTGAGTGTGTAGCCTACAACAGTTAAACAACACAAAAACTACTTAAAATGACTTTAGGAAGTACAGAACAGGAAAAATACAAAATAATGCTTTTTAAATCTTTAGAACAGCTAGAAACCTGCTTTTCAGCAAGAAAATGCAGTCACAAGAAAAATAGCAGAGAAAAAATACTTAAATCTGCTGAAAGTCTCTCTTTTGTCTGTCTGCTGCTTGTAGCACTCTGCAGGACACCACGAGGAGCTGTGCTGAGTTGAATACAAGTGTACACATACATCTACATATATAAATACATTTCCTGCACTGTTGAATGACTGTGCTGAATGATATGTTTGTGAAAACATCAGAGTTATGTATATCTGACATGGCTTAGTGGTAAATCCCTTTAGCTATGGTGTGCAGGGTCCTGGATTCAAGGCTTGCAAAGGTTGTTTATTTTGTTGCTGGGCAGAACAAGGGCTGTTGGATACAGAGTGATTAAGGCACTTTTAAGGAGTTGTAAGTGGGTTTGCTCGGGTTTGCGCAATGGTAAGCAGTGCTGACTTCTGGTTAAATATTTTTACACTCAGCCTCTAAATTGCTTATCCTGTGTAGGCATTGCTTACCCCTGTGCAAACAGGGTTAAACCCACTTACTGCTGCTTAAAAGTGCTTATTCCTGCTTACCCCTGCCCTAATTTCTTTAAGAGAAAAAAAAAAGGATTGATAGGAAAGTGGTGGAAAAGGGGCACAAAGATGGAAATGCAGTAGGGAAAATAGCTAGGGATGTGCAGGATGGGTGTAGGGTAAGGTCCATAGCTGCCCATTTCTTTTACAGCAACAGCTGTGCATATACACTGATTTTGAGGTAGATTTGGACACTCATACCCCTGAGAGAGGGGTGAGGACAACAATAATATGTTGTGAAGCCAATTATACCAGATTACATGTGCAAACTGGACAGCTATGTATGGAGCAAGATTTTTTTGGGGAACAGCATGCCCTTTTTTTTAAGGTGAGAGTAGGATGTTAGGGAGGGATAGTAGGTATATTTGGTGAGGTTGGTTGGGTAGGATGACAGACAAGACAGACAAGACAGCATACAGGGGCGGTATATGACACATGTGGGGGTAAACACCTTGGATGGGGAGGGGTGTTTGAAAGTTGGAAGCCCATGAGCCCCCAATTGGAAACAATGGGACTGAGGTCCCCACCCATGGGCAGTCACCACTGCACCTTCGCAGCCCTGAAGGTGGCTGTACTGCAGGCTGGGTAGGAGGTGCAGGCTGACCCTCTAGATGTGCCACATGTCCCTCAAGCTGGCGTAGCTGATCTCCAAACACTCTGCAGAGCTCGCTATGCACCAGACCTTGGACCTGACGATGGGTGACAGTTTCCTGTCTGTGCCCGCTCCTGGGGGGGGGCGAGCTCCATCCCCTGAGGCGGTTCCACCCATAGGTGGTGCAGGACCAGTGGAGAAGGAGGTCCCGGTTTGGGCTCCAGACATGCTGGTGCCCAGTGCTACAGCCAGTTGAGGTTGGAGAGGTGGGTCCGCTGGGACCGGCCTTCCCAAACGTGCTATGGTGTTTCAATTTTAAAATGTATGTGGGATTGTAATAGTCAACACATTCCAGGATTAGGTATAACAGCATGCATAGATATTCCCATTAACCCAAAACACCAGATATAGAACAGTTGCATAGCAAACAGAACACATGCATATATGGAACCACAGTGGCCATTACAACAGCATGCAGGTACATTGATGGCAGCATGCCACCAATGTGGGAGTATTTCAACATGGCACATGCATAGAAACAAATGTCAATATTTATCAAACAATAGGACATATGTCCCAACAGTAGATTTAATTGTACACATATCCATTGAGTTGTGTATTTAGATTATTGTTGCAGATATGGTGGGGGGAAGAGAAAGATTTCAATTAACAACTTGTATATCCCTGTAGTTCTTCATACTTTCTTAGTCAGTGCTGTAATCTGTACCTTACAGGTATTATTACACTACCCTATGGCCTTAGTTTGGACAGTGGTGTGGTATGATTGTAGACAACTATATACATTAACTGTGTTCTGCCTGCAGTATACACCTCTTAACCTGGTATACCTGTAGAGGTATTGTTTGTTAACACTACTTGACTGTTTCTAAGCATATTCCCAGATTCCAGGTTGGTGTTATGCACATACCTCTCAACACCTTATTGCACACACTCTGGGCAAGTCTTGACAACATGCAGGTGAAACTGGGACATATTTTGACTATTGCCCTCACAAACCTTTGGTGAGTTGCTACAATGGCAGGTTTATTTTCGTATACATTTTTGAATATTTACAAGTCTGACAGTCATTTATATGTCATTAAATGCTGCCTAAATGTCAGAGATCATCACACTAATTTGCCAGGGGGACAGGGTAACAGGCAGTGGATATGGGCCAATTATCTGGACATTCTGGACAGATCTATACAATTGAGGGGTATGAGTCTGCATACAGCTTACAACCACTCCCAAGATTCAAACCATGGCTGTGTTTGCTAAAAATAACACAGTGTACATCATAGTTGAGTGTGCTATATAGATATTACTGTGTATCTCCTCTCTGTTTCTGTCTATACGTCTCCCGCAATTTTACAATCCGACCTTGTAATTACAACACTCATATACAGGGTTTCCTAGACAGTTTTATTATGTAGCACATTGTGGATGACAGTGATGAGTAATACTTTATTATTCAGAGAGACTGCAACACTAACAATGCCATACACTACCAGACTAAACAGTACCAGTCCAGGATTTCAGTCTTTTAGGCACAGTTTTCATATCTGACAGACCTGTGGAGGGAATGTTTGTTAACACTACCTGAATGTTGTCAAACATATTACCAGATTCCATGTCATTATTATGCACATACATCTCACTCTGTTACTGCACACACTCTGGTCATAGCTTCACAACATGAGGGTAGAGATGGGGAATACTTTGCATATTACTCTCATACCTTTTGGTGAGTTGCTAGAGTGACAGGTTTGTTCTTATAGATATATTTCTGACAGTTATGATGTCTGACAATGAGTTGTATGTCATTATTTGCTGCCTAAACCTCTAGGATCATCCCACTGATTTGCCAGGGGGGACAGAGTGACAGGCAGGAAAATTAAGCCAATTATCTGAACTTTCTGACAAAATATCTGTACAGTTGAGGGGTATGATTCTGCATGCAGCTTACTACCACTCCCAGGATTTGAACCATGTCTATGTGTGCTAAAAATACAATAGTTTACATCTCAGTTGAGTGTGCAATTTGGATTATGTTGTCTATGTCTTCACTGTTTTCTGTCTACACCTCTCTCAGTTGTACAATATGACCTTGTGATTACAACAGTTGTATACAGACATTCCTACACATTTTATTTAAGTATCACAGTGAGGATAACAGTGCTTAACAGAACAGTACTTTTAAGAGAATGCAACACTACATTACCATATGATACCAGAGTAAACACAAACAGTCCAGGAGTTAGACCTTTATTGCCAGGCTGTTACCCTTTTATTTACATACAACCTATATGAGACTCTTCCTGCCATATTGTCTGGTTTATTCGGTACATTCCATACACAATACAGGTTTTATACTGGCAATTATCTTTCTACTTCTTTTAGATTTATTTCTTATGACAGTACATGCAAGATTATTTCTAACCTGCCTCGCGATGCAGCCTCTGTAGCCTACAGGCACGGGCTTCCTGATTCACAGCCTGTTCTGCTGCCACTGTCAAAAACATAAGAGGAATATTTAGCCATACCTATCCACAATATACATGAGCTGGCAATTATTAAACAGGTAGTAGAATGATACTTACACACAGCTGGGACATCACCCATCTGCCTAGCCTCTTGGATCCACTGATCCAAGAGCTCCCTCTTTCTCCATTTCAGGTTGGCATAGTGATGACTGACCTACTCACCAGTTTGAGGGATGCCAGTGGCACTGGTGAGGTCACAGGCGAGATGGTCCCAGGCTTCCACTTTATATTGGGAACCCTGGCACTGACCCTGCAGCAGTCTCTCTTCATGGAATTTTATGAGGAGTCCTGTCATGACTTTGGACTCCTGGATGCCCCAGCACTGTGCTTGGAAGTGCGATCCTTCTCTGACACCAACCATAGTGCCTACAGGAGGAAGCTGCAACCAGTTATGAGATGTACTCCCACCTGTGGGGTTTAAATAGGGCCGATTTCCCACACTTTGCCATGATTGGATGGTTTTGAAAATGCTAAGCTATGAGCAAACCTGCTTACCTAAGGTTGGCATTGCTTAAAGGGGTATACCAATGAGCAAATCAATTTAGCTGGGCTACGCATTCCTTACACCTAGTAAGCAGAGGTGTGCACTGTTTAGTGTTGCTTATTTTTAAATTTGCACACTATTTGCTGTTTGGCCTTGATTTATCATTCATTACATGTTATATATTTGTTTGGTATCTGTGATTCATGTGTGCATACACTGAATGGGGTACTTGTGTTTATTGGGGGATTTCACCACTTTATTACAATGACACCTCACATCTGGACTTAATGCAGTACTCTAGTTCACATATGTGTGTTATGTAGTAGGTTAGAAAACATAAAACTGTTTATAGATTCCTTTCATATGTAAATTGTGATTTTGCTGTAGTGAAGATCTGTTTGGGTATACCTCAGTTTTATGTACAGCTGTGATGGCTTACTGGTTAACTGCTGTGACTATAGTGTACAGGGTCCTGGGTTCAAGCCTGCAAGACCTGTTTATTTTGTTGCTGGGCAGAACAGGGGCTGTTGGATACAGAGTGATTAAAGCACTTTTAAGCAGTTGTAAGTGGGTTTGCACGATGGTAAGCAATGCTAACCTCTGGATAAATATGCTTACAGAGAGTTAGCTTCAGAATTGCTTAACCTGTGTGCGCATTGCTTACCCCCATGCAAACAGGCTTAAATCCGCTTACTACTGCTTAAAAGTGCTTACCCCCGCACTAATTTAGAAGGAAATGAAACATGGGTGTTGGGAAAGTGGTAGATCTGGGCACTCTATGGATTTATCATTCATTACACATTATAACTTCATTTAGTATCCCTGATTCATGAGTACGTATACTGTATGGGGCACTTGTGTTTATCTGTGGATTTTACCACATTATTACAATGAAACCTAACATCTGCACTTAATGCAGTACTCCAGTTCACAAATATATGTTATTTAGTAGGTTATACAGCAAAACAAATGTTCATAAATTGCTTTCACATGGAAAATGCCAGTGAGGATCGAACTGGGAATGACTGCTTGTAAAGCGAACGCTATGACCACTACACTATTGCAGTACTGCTTCAACTGAATGTATCTTGCTATTTATCTTCTTGTGCTATTTAAGCTACAGTATGCATAGCTAAGCAATGGGCAAACCCGCACACCTAAGGTTAAATTTAATCTGTTTGATAAAAAAAAATTCTCAACTGTTATTTTCTCTAGGAAGGGACAGATTACACTTATTGCTGTGGATTCCTGTGTGCATCTGCACATTTGGCAGACATCCTCGCAACCCCCATACCTCTCAACTTCTTCATGCAAAATATCAGGACAAAGCTTGACAAAATGAGATACAACTAGGGACATATTTTAAATATTGCTCTTTTAAATTAGGTAAGCTGCTAGAGTAACAGGATTTGTTTTAAAATAAACTTTTCTGATGGATTTGGTGTCTGAAACTCAAATGTATGCCATTCTTTAATGGCATCAATCCTGACATCATCCCAGTGATTTCCCAGGACAAATGGGGTACAGGCCAACTGTATGGGTGAAAAATCCAGACATTCTGTGAAGATTTGTACAGTTGGGAGGTATGCAACCCTGTATGAGCGTTCTCGCTTATTGTAATTGCCGAACAGCACTTCTTGAGTGCAGGGGCATGTGTATTGTGAGAGCTCTGCTCTCAGACACACCCCCTGCACTCATCCACACTCCATGTCCGTTTAGGAGCAGAGGCAGTGTGCCTTCATTACTATGCACGACACGCTGCCGTGTTGCTCTTAAATGGTCATTTCCATGCAGGAATAGGCTATTCTTGCACGGAACCTTACTGAATCCCAGGGTCTGTGAAAATGTGACATGGGTGTAAACAGTTTTAAGAAGTTGCAACTGTATATAAGATCAGCTTGCGAAACATTAATGTGCGCATATAAGTTGCAAGTTTGAAAGATGTATTAAAAATTAAAAAATGTCATGTGGAATATGTGAAAGTAATAGCTTCTTATCGATTACATCATGGATTGTACATGGTATTGTAGGTATGGACAAGAAGCAGAGAGAACTGAATTATATTAAGAAGTGCAGGGTGCAGAAAATAATGATGCAAGGGACACATTTGTTTATAAGTGAACATGTTAATTTGGCAAAGGAAGGACTTGGGAATGGACATTCAGCAGGGTATTAGGGCAAAGAAAAAGGTGGGGCAATACTGATTGTAAGAGGGGCTCCAATAGTGATAGAAGATGGGGAGAAGAAAGACAATAATAGTAGATTTGTGGCAATAAGGGGTTACTGGCAGGGAAGAAGGATTACATTGGCATGTGTGTACATATATATATATATATGTGTGTGTGTGTGTGTGTGTGTGTGTGTGTGTGTGTGTGTGTATGTGTGTGTGTATAATACAACTACTATTAAAGAGTTTAAGAGAATTATGGAAGAGGTAGTTAGCTTTCAACAGGAAATATTATTCATGGGTGGGGACTGGAACCTGATATAGCAATAACCCACGCCTGAGTGTGGGTAATGCTGGATTTATCCACGGTTGGTGTGGTTTGGTCATGAGGGCGAAGCCCGAGTGGCCAAACAAAGCCAACCGTGGGTAAATCCAGCATTATCCACACCCAGAAGTGGGTTATTGCTATTATACAATGACATTATTTAAGAAAAAAAATAATTACTTTTCTTAAATAATGGCATTGTATAATGCCTCCTTGCTGCTCTTCTGCAGCTGTCTGGTATTATGTGGCAGTTCTGATGTACTGCGCATGTGTATGCCTACGCAGTACATCAGAGCTGTGGGCAAAAGCAACGGAGAAAGCAAGATCTCTGTTGCTTTTTACAAACTGTTTCGCTATGTTAAATGGGTTTAACATTGTGAGATAGCTTTAAAAAAAGCAACAGGGAATTTCTGTTGCTTATTTTAAAGCTGTCTCGCTATGTTAAACCCATTTAACATAGCGAGACAGTTTTGAAAAAAGCAACGGAGAAAGCAAGATCTCCGTTGCTTTTTACAAACTGTTTTGCTATGTTAAACTCATTTAACATAGTGAGACAGTGTTGCTGTAAGAGTTATAGTAATGGAAAAAGTCTGGGCGACCGGACCTTTTTCCATTACTATAACTCGGATTTACAATGTGCACGCTGACCAATCAGCGTGCATGTTTTTGAATATTAATGGGGGGGGGTCATTGTATAATCTGTAATAGTGAATATGTATCAGGGAAAGCTAGAAGGTTAAATATAGCAAAATATGGTAGATTTCTGAAGAACCATATGGACATATTTGGAATGGAAGATATGAACTCACTAGCAGAAACCCAGAGCAGAATTTACATATTATTCCTCAAGATACTATAACTGCCTTAGAATTTCTAAGGCGTATGGGTATTTAATTGAAACTGTGAAACACATTTAGTTACTATTTCAGATCATGCACCAAGACAAAGAAGCAGGGTAATTAAGTAAAAATGAGACACTGGTGCTTTCCTTCCTGTCTATTAAAAAGAGAGGAATGTAGGGAAAGTGTAGTGAAAAGTACTTAAGTTACTAGATAGGATACACATTTCTTCAGAAGGGAGAGCTAGCAAGTGGGATAAAATAAAAATGGTATTTAAAAATATGGAAGAAATAAGAGAGAAACAGGTGTAGGAAAGAAGTAATAGGAATTATGTAGAGGGGGTTATCAAAAGTTACATGAAGAGGAATCTTAGAAGAAGTAGATAAGTAAATGTTGAAGGCTAAAGAGACAACACAGTATTTGGATAACATTAATGAATTTAGAAAGGTTTGCTTTTAATCAGGTATTTTGATAACAGCTCTAAAGAACAAAAAAAATACTATTAAAAATGACTTCAGTAACATAAAAAAGAAAGAAATGTTGACAATTACAAGGAGTCTAGGACAGGAACAATAACCAGAGAATGTACAGAGGTATTAGGGATATTTCAAAACTTCTATGAAAATCTGTAAAGGAGAGGAACAAGGAAACCAAGAAAAGACACAAATGGAAACGTCTTAACTGTGCCAAAGGTAGAGAAAGACGAGGCTCCCAAATTAATAGCTATGATAGGAGAGAATGAAATAAAAATTGTGATGTATGGTCAGTCAACAAGGAAGTGTCCAGGACTAGATGTTACTCCTGTGGAAGACTGGAAGTTAAGAGGGATGAAAGTGCTAAAGAAATGGAGTGTTTTGTTTAACAGTAAGGGCAGTACCAGCATATCGGAAGAAAGCTGTGGTTGCTGTACTACTGAAAGAGGGTAAAGACCCTTCAGACCCAATTTCTGTTTTGATCCATGATTACAAAGTGTTTATGTCTACATTAGCTAAGAGAATTGCAGCTAAGGCATTGTCAAAGCTGATTGATATGGATCAATGTGGTTTTGTGAACAGAAGGCAAACAGTTGACAACATTAATAGAAGAATGATGATCCAGAGGGAGGCAGAGTGTAAGAATACTCCACTATTGTTGATGAGCCCTGATGCAGAGAAAGCATTCAGTGGACTCAGTTGGGTTTTTATGAGTAGGGCAATGGTAGCATTTACATTCCTTGATAGAGTAATAGGGTTAATTAGGAACATATATGAAGAGTCAGTGGCAAGAATTAAGGTGGGAGGGTTCCTGCAGTAATGGGGTTAATTAGGAAGATATATGAAGAGTCAGAACAAGAGTTAAGGTGGGATGTTTCCTCTGTAACAAGTTGTGTGTTAACAGAAGAACCAGTCATGAGTGTCCTCTTCCCCTTTTTTATTTGCTTTATACTTAGAACCATTGGCAAAGAAAGTAAGGGACTCACAAATTCAAGGATATAATTGGTATCATAATCAAGAAAAGCTAGCCATATTTGTGGAAGATAGTATTTTGTATCTGATGAATTCAGAAAAGCATACGTCAATGTTGTATTACATTTTGGGACAGTTTCAAATTTTTTCAGGATTTAAAATTAATGAAGATAAAGGCTACCATGGTAAAATCTGTTCCCACACATGAATTGGTTCAGCAGCACCCATATTTATAGGGACATAAGCTGAATTATTTAGGTGTATGAATTTAAAATGATTCTATTATTGCAGCTAATGATATGTAGAAAGAGGCTAAACAAAAGACAATACAAAAACAGAGACATTGGAAGCTCTTGACTATGAATATAGATAGTAAGGTACCATCAGTGAAAATGTGTCTTGTTTCTTTAGTGTTATCTACATATCAAAGCTTACTTTTATCAACCAGAGGAGAAGTTGTGGATTGCAATTAGTAAAGGATTTAAGGAATTTATTTGGGAGATTAATAAGGCAAGAAGTAAATGGGAAAAGTTTTCTGTCTATAGAGCAAAATGGTTTAAGATTATCAGATTCGAATGTATACTTTAGAGTACTACACAGTTAAGTCTCATATACATAACACAAGCAGAATATCAAAGTACTAAAAAATTATGTTGTGGGGTTGGAGTTCACAAATTAAGACAAGACTAGGATTTTGTATACAGGACCTTAAGATGAATAATAGCAATCATACCGAATATTCGTAAAATAGCAGAAAGTATTTTAAGAACTACAAGAAAGTGGAGAATAGATATTTTCCCAATATGAACAACTGAAGTAGGAGTGTAAAAATAGGGAATAGGGTATTGGAGTTTATTGGAGAAAATTAGCAAAGAAGCCAAGGTATCAGTTCATAGGTTCATAGGTAGTTACTAGGCATGCTGTTGTGAAGACCATTTAGGAGTGTAGTCCAAGTCCTCAGTTGTCCAAAGCACTGCCTGTTAAAGTGCATAATTAATTGGAAGCAAATAACTAAGAATGGAAATGCAACAGAGTAGGATGAGACCAAGTGTCAGTTTTGACTGCAAGGTTGGAGACTGTCTCCCTCACCAAGGATTTATAACAGAATACAGACTAAGAGAAATGGATCAGGATATGTTAAGTGAAAGACCAGTTCTAGTTGAGTTTTTAGCTGAGTCTGGAACAGAAGCTGCTATTAAAAATGGACAATTAGTATGGCACATAAAATAATGCATGACAACTGTAAGAATTGACCAGAAGAGGTAATAAAAGACTGAGGAACAATGAGAATTGAAATAATATCCAAATGAACACTAGTTGGAAATTTGTATGGTTCTCAAGTATGCAACAAAGTCTTGAAGATTTAGACTCTTTGCATGGAAGTGTTATACCCCAAGCAGACTTCTGAGGATTTTTTTCCTCGGGTAGATAAAAGCTGGAGGTTGATTGGCAAGAGGGGGGCAATTGGGAAGATGTTTTTTGGGAATGTAAAATGCTGGCAGATTTTTAAAAATTCCATAAAGGGTAATTTGTCAGAAATGTTGAGGGAGCAAATTATTGTAACTAAGAAAATTATTTTTTAAGCTGGTATATAGAAAATTAATTGCTTTGATATAGCATGGTCTTATTAAAAATAATGCTATTGGATGCCAGAAAAGCAATTACTTGGAAAACAAAATCTATACCATATATATGTATGTGTGTGTGTGTGTGTGTGTGTGTGTGTGTGTGTGTGTGTGTGTGTGTGTGTGTGTGTGTGTATGTAATGTTATAATGTAGATAAAAGAATTAGAAATAAATGGAATTTGTGGGACTGGTATATGCAGAATAATGTTCTGGAGGAGGAGTTAAATTTCAGGGAAGGAAATATTTGAGCAATTTATGTAGTGGTGGTGTGAATGATAATTCTTGAAAGAGAAAACATATGTGTAATTCATGAATATGAACAAATGTACATAATGGCTTATCTTCTTCTCTAGAAATGTGTGTGTACCCATGTCATTACTCAATATTGCAGACAGCTATGCTGTATGCAAGCACCTGCACAACTGCATGGACTCAGACATACTCAAAAGAACTAAAACCTGGTCCTCAAGGAAACACAAACCTGTCTGGTGGACATCCTCTATCAATAGATTTTACAACAAAAGAAAGAAACTGTTGCCCAAGGATGAAAAGGAACAAATTCCAAGCTGGAAATACTCCCTCCTCAGCTTCAGCAAGCAAATTAGATCACTAGTGAAAACATCCAAAGCCAATTGTGAATTGAAACCAGCATTTGAAACAAAGGGAAACCACAAAGCCTTCTTCAGTTATGTTAGGAACCTCCATGGCAAAGCCCAGGTTTGTTCCAAATTAGTACTTAACAGTACCACTTACACTGATCCTGTTGACATAGCCAACCTGCTAGCAGATAGGTTCAGTGCAAACTTCACCTCTCCTATCCACCCAAAGGCCCATTTAGACCCGATACTTGTCCTGCACCTCACATCTCCTTAGATCAAGGGTTAAAGGCCCTATCTATGGCAAGAACACAGCTTCCGTGGGACCTAACAGTGTCCCAAGCTGTATTCTGCACCATCTCCAGCAAGAACTAGCTTTGCCATTGAGCACCCTATTCAACCACAGCCTAAGTACTGGCTTCATTCCAGCAGAGTGGAGAACTGCCATTGTCATCCTCTTGCACAAAATGGTGCCACTACTGACCCTGGAAACTATCACCCCATTAGCTTGACAAGTCTGATCTGTAAAGCCATGGAACATATTATTATGGATCTCATAAATAAGGACATAGGCAATTTCCAAGCACTTGACCCCACCCAATTTGGATTTGTCAAGGGCAGATCTTGCCTGTTGAACCTGGTTGACTTCTTTGAGACTGTCACCAAGGCCCTTGATGAGGCAAAGTCAGTACATACAGCTTACCTTGACTTGGCCAAGGCCTTTGACACAATCCCCCACTTGGGCATCATCAAAAAGCTAACACAACTTGGTGTAAATTCCTGTCTCATCAGGTGGGTGGCCAGCTGGCTCAACGATAGGACCCACAAGGTCAAAATAGTTGCCTCCAGCAGACCTGTCACTAGTGGTGTTCCCCAGGGATTTGTCCTGGGACCCCTACTGTTTGACATCTACTTCTCAGAGGTTCAGACAAAGACAAAAGACCTGTGGCTGACCAAGTTTGTGGATGACTGTAAGTTGGGTGCTGTCATTGACTCCCCAAATTATGTTAACATACTGCAAGAGGGTCTTACAGCAACAAATGACTGGTGCCAAAGTCATGGCCTTAAGTTAAACTAAAAAAAAAAAGTATTATCATACCATTCAGAAAATCATGGCCCCTACTGATTACCACATCAATGGCAACCCCCTAAGCACACAACCTGTGGTGAGAGACCTTGGTACTCAGATTAACAGCAATCTGACATTCAACCATCATGTAGAGGCAGTGATCAGAAACATTTTTACTTGGTTCATCTCATAAGTAAGGGAATTGCATCCAGAAAAAAGGAGGCTAATACCTCTCTGTACTCCTCCCTCATTAGGCCAATAATTGAGCATAACACCCTGTTTGGTATGGACCTCTCCAAACACCTGCACTAACTGGAAAGGCCACAGAAATACCTCACAAAGAGAATCCATGGCCTCCAACACCTGTCCTATGCGGACAGGCTCAAGTTGCTATCACTCTACTTGGTATTGTACAGATTGCTCAGAGGTTATCTGTGTCTCTCCTATAAGACAATATCAGATCCTGCCTTACAAGAGATGCTCCATAGCTGTAAGTCTAATTCCTCCTGCACTACCTGCGTGAAAGGTCTAAATCTAATATACAACATCAACAAAACCTGCTGGAGAGACAGGTTTGTCTACCAGAGGCTGCCCCATCTCTGGAGTAGACTTCCATACATGTCAAACAGAGTACCTCACTGATCCTCTTCAAGTGCAACCTTGATGAGTGGATGGGAAACCACAAATTTGTCCCAGGGGTTCCACCTGTGTCCCTCATTAACAAGGGTGACAGGTGCTGACTGAGGTTTCTTTTTTGGGATAAACTCTTGGCTAGACTTGTAAGGGCCCTAGGGCTATTAGCCTAGTAACCTCCTATGATCCTATATGTGAATTTAATAAAGGTGTTAAAAAAAGAAAACGGTTATGTTAACAAAAAGGAACCATCCACCATGAGAACTAGAGATCACCTCCCAGATGTTAGCAAAGATGTCCACTTCCGGTCAAATATAAAAATGTATGCCTTAGCATAATAATAGATCTGCAAGAATTGTGATATCCTTGTAACAGACCCATCCCTGACATCTTCCTCTTCAAAGCCCAGATAGTAGTCTGCTAGAGCCTCATTCCACTCCTTCCCATTTAGCTCCAGCTTATGGTAACTGGTGTGTGACTTTGCCTGCAGCTTCTCCTCTTTGTCTATGAATTACCTAACCCCTTCTTCAGTAATTTATGCTCAGTTTACCAACTCAGAACTGGGGATCTGGGAGCAGAGCAGCTTCTGGGTAGCTGGCTGTGATAGACAGGGGCTAACCTTTAAGAAAATTGCAGGCACTCAGCAGTCCTAGTGCCTGTGGTACATAGTCCTAGATGTTACCAAAAATGTTGCAACTCTTACAAATCTGTTGATGTCCTACATACAGGTCACTATTGCAGGCCTGGCTGTAGAGCTGTTTGCTCCAGGCAGAGGCAAAACATCCAGTCAGACTTCCAGGGCTTGAGACCCTCTCCCCTGACCAGACTAACTCCATTTTCCTAGGAGTTTGGCATGTTTCCAATTAAAGGTGTTCTCAGCAGTGCCATTTTCAGTTCTTTCTTGTTGCAGTGAATGCACTCTTGTGTTTTTTTTACATGCAAAAACACACACACACACGCACAGACACACACACACACACACACACACACACACACACACACACACACACACACACACACACACACACACACACACACACATATGTATATATAGAGATACAGAGAGTGAAACAAGAACAAATTATATTCACATTTTCATCAACAACAAACACCATTACCATTCCAGAACTTACTAAAAGAACATTATTTTCAAAGTAAAAAGGTTGATAAACAGTCATAAAAATAACTTTGAATACAGGACAATTAAATGCTGTCTTGGACCCATGTTACTAAAACTAAACGGCTATTAATAGGACGTGCTGGAGGGATAGATTCATCACCCAAAGACTCCCTATGCTGTGGAATAAAATCCCGGTATATGTGAGGCAGAGCACCTCGCTGGCCTTGTTCAAGAGAAATCTTGACCAATGGATGGGAGATCGCAGATATACCCCAGGGATTACCTCAGTGTCACTGCTCGACAGAGGCACAGCAAAATAATGGGTATAGTTCCCCATACTAAAGGGGTGGCGTAAGCCACAAAACTATGGGCTAGGCTTGTAAATGCCCTCGGGCAGATAGCCTAGTATGAACCTATGAACCTATGAACCTATAAACCACAGAGCTCAAGATCATCACCAAATCTTTTATGGAAGAAAGGACTCTGGTGGATTCTGTTAAATAGTGGAGCTAGCAAAATCAAAGACGTATACTAAAGGAAGTGACACCTGTACCCACCAGACTGTTTCTGTTGGTTCTTTGTCTCACTCTTTGGTCCTCCAATCTAAGTGCAAGCTTCTATATATCTCAGTCATTCATGAAACAACTTCCTGTATGCTAGGTGGGTTCCCCAAAGATTTGTTGTCAGTACCCCAACTCATTTTCCTCACATCTCCAGCAGTGTGACACTAAAGTAGGCTATTGATCTGTTAGGATCTTATGAGGCCTAGCCCTGAATTCTCATGATAATTATTAGTCCTTATATTTTACAATATGAATTTACAATGACCAGCCAAACAAGTATTTGTTGGGGTAAATACATGTTTCTCCATTCCAAGATAACTATTGGTGCTAAACCAGAGGTTACTTTGCAGTTACCTATTCATTCATCCAAGTTATGTTTGAATAGAGTAATTGCTCTGCTTTATTTGGAGGGGAAGACTGTTGCACAGAAGCGGTATTCTTTGTGAAACATACCTATTCCTTCAGCTTACTCTGTTAATGCAAAAGAGATTAAGATTCTTTGAATGGGTGTTTCTGATACCATTGAACTTCTGAATGTGTAATAGATCAGGCAGAACAGGGTCTGCTGAGGTTGTATAGGCAAGGCAGTGGTCAACTCTTAGCAGTCTGTACAATACCGAGAAGAGACAGTAGTTTTCATGATTTAGGCCTTTGATTTTTTATTTTTGTAATGAAGCATTATGGTTATTCCAGATTGTCAAAGGAAAAAACTTCAAAGACCAATACACGTAAGGTTCAGATAAGGCAAATTTAATAACTTGCTGCAAGGAGACAAAAACATGCAAATACAGGATTTTGCCTAACTACTAACAGGAAGTATGCTATTCTTATACTGTTCTACAAGACATTGCCTTCTATGGTTGACGTAATCAAACACAACTTTCAGTATTGTTCTACAGCAGATGTTACTCAGATTTTCTGCTGACATGACTGGATTTATGAAAAACATTTTGAGAAAAACAACCTGGCCTTGGTGGGCTCTAGCCCGTTACAAGCTTCTATTGTGTAGTTCTAATACATGTGTTACATTTCAAGGTACTTTTCTAGCTTAGGCACAAGCAAATGCTGATTGCAGTTCATATTTTCAAGCAGTCTTTGTTCTGATTATCTATAGCTTCTGCAGCTGCATATTTTCTCACAGCACAAGCGGAACTCCTTGTCTAAGTCTCATATTATACAAGTGATACATCTATTCATTATTTTCCTGACACAAGCAGAACTTATCTGCTTCCCTGTAAATTTCCAAAGCATAAGCAAAGATTATAGCTGCGCATATTTCATGACAATACAAGGTTAGAAAGCTTCTGCAATTTGTACAGATTTTATGCAGTGTGAAATAGAATAAATGTGTTAACCCTTTTCAAGCCTTAAATGCACTAAGCATATTACTAATACATACACTAATACATATTTTTCTGACACAGATGTGTCAAGAGTTTGGACAGGTGCATACCAAAAGGGGCATTATACTCAATAACTGGCCTAATGAATGACGAGTACAGAAGAAGAGTTATATCCCTGGATCTGGACACTATAAGCTAGCAATGAAAAAGGACTTCCTTACAATAATGGATACACAGTGATCAATAACAGTTCACTGTCACCATAGGTACCCAGATCTCTAACTGCAGTATCAATTTTCACGGGACTGCTGTCGATGTGATAATTACAAAGGGAGTCATGTTTGCTGAAGGATATGATTATAAATTTCCTGGCAATTAGATTCAGTCCATTGTTTTGGCCAGACCATTTGTTTGGGACAGGCCCTATTGTAGGATCCTGGTTTCCTTAGCGGAGTTTATGATTGGTGGTCAGCCACAATCCTGTTACATTAGCTTTGACTTCAGAGAGGTAAATACCAAAGAAAAATTGCCCAAGTGCTGAACCTTAAATCACTCTAACAGGGAGCATGTCTTTTGCAGGCAGTAGAGCCATTCATCCTTAATCGTGTGTTCTATTTGTGAGCCAATTTACTATTAGCTCTGTGGAGTGTTTGACATTGTTTCTGAGATTTCTAACATAGTTAAAGAAGGCTTTGTGGTTATCTTTCATCTGGGTGTCTGTTTTACTCATATCTAGCTTTGGTTGATTTGATCAGGATTCAGAGTTCCTGGTTTAGTTTAGTTTAGCAAGAGTGTTTTTGGCATCTTGAGAGTCAGATTTATTTTTGCTGCAATGTGTTTTTTATAGAGCTTGTATGGGTTGGTGTTCTCCCTCAGAGGTTTGTTTTGAATTTGGCATTGGATTTAATTATGATGAGGATAGCTGGATTAATGCAACTATTTACATGTTTATAAAACTTACCAGTAAAGAGTACTATATAAGCACTGGGACCATTGAGGTGAAAGGGGATTTTGAATGTAGTCAGATCCTCACTCAGCTTTAATAGATTAGCTTTTGCATATTCTCTGAATACTGAGGTATTGGAGTTTACCTACAAAAAGCTTCTGGCTTCAGTCTTATGGTGATTATGACTGATTCATGGTCCAATCTGACCAGGGAAGAGGTTACGATAGATGAAGAGTAGATCTCTCCTATATTGATAAGGAACAAATCCAGAATTTTATCTTCCCTGGTGGGGGTATGGACTAACTGGTTCAGAGAGTTTGTATTTATGAAGTCCAGGAATTTCTGGGCATTCATGTTTGAGGGTGTATAAGTCTCTCAGCTGATGGTGGTATACTTGAAGTCTCTCAGGAGAATGGTGCATGGCTTAATGCATAGGGAGTCCATACTGGCTAGGTAAGATGTATGAGTCAAGGGGGGATATAGAAGGGTCCTGTAGTTAGCTTTGATGTGATAAGAGGTTTTGTTTATAGTAAGCTGGATGTGGAGGAGTTCTCAGTTGTTATCGTGTCATTTTTTTTTTAAAGAATATAGAGACACCTCCACCTTTAGTGCTTACGTCTAATACAGTGGGCCTATAGGAGTGATAGGCACTGAAACCCTCCACTGATGATGTGCTTTCACTGACCCCCCTCTCTGCACAGCCTTGGGAGTGGTGCATTGGTGTGTCTCACTGTGGAATCACCTGTAATGAGGATATTAGCAGTGCTTATCTGGTAAGTTCCTAACACCATTGTAATCTGTGGAACGGCAACTTAACCTTTCTCTGCCAAGAAACATTGCATCCACCTATGACTAGGAGTTAGCTTTAACAGGGTGGGTGGCACTGTCATTATTAGCAGCCTGTCAATAACCTTCACCATGAGAGTGTACTGACATTCCAAGGAAGGTGAAATCATACTTGAACCACTCCCCCTTTTTGCTTTCCAAAAATGGCACACTCCCATTGATTTTCCTGATGTCAATACACTGTATTAACTCAAAGTCCACTCCTGCCCTTAAGTGCCTTTTACCGCAGCCTGACTTTAATTTTACTGCAGCGAATACATTGCACTTAACTCAAAGACGCCTTCCCACTCTGTTTTACTCCCTTCTACCCCCTGCCTACCTCAGCAATAGTATATGTAATTCGTTTGCAACCAATCCATGTTCTTCTTTTTCTTTACATCTCTGATGACTTCATCAGTAAGTTGCCATAATAGATTCATAGATTCAACTATTTTTGCTTCCACAAAACATAGTATTAAAGCAGAATACTGGATTACAACATAATAACAGGGGAGGGTTGGCATAGTAGTTAAGGTCTTAACCTCACAGATATAAGGTACAGGGTTTGAGTCTGATCTCTGGTGATTGGCTTAGCCTGTAATGGTCTGCAGACTGACAGCCTAGTATTTAACAGTCCCTGTTCAGTATGTACTTGACCAGGCACATGCAATAATTAGAACATCCACAGAGATTTCTCAAAAAAGGATACAGAGCATAAATAACTTGTCCTTCACATATCACCTCAAAGCTCTGTCCCTGTACTAGGTCTCCTGCAGACTCTTGAAGAGTGATCTATGCCTGGCATACAAGACATCCATGAAGCCTACTCTGATGAACATTCTGCATATCTGCAAAGCAAACAGCATCAGAATTACTGGATCTGGGGATGTAAACCTTGTTTGTGACATAAATAGGACATGCTGGAGGAGACAGGTTATGTGTCTCTGAGATTACCCCATCTCTGTAATAGGCTTCCCATTTCATGTGAAGCAAGAGTTCTCCCTTAATTCAATTCAAGCATAACTTGGAACCAGTGGATGGGATATTGGAAATTCACCCCTTGTCTGTACCCTATGTCTCTAATGGAGAGAGACGGCCTGTAAATGCTTTACCAGCCAAGCACTAGCCTAGATATACTCATCAGAATAATCTTAAGGTTCCTAAACTTATCAGATATATTTGGGATGCATGGCTATGTGTAAAAAGTCCCTGTGGTCATTAACTTAGTATACCCTTATGAACATATGAAATATCCTTCTTATCGGTTTTACTCCTAGCCCACCTGACTGCCTGTTATTTTCCACTTTAGCAACAGTTTATTCATGAACCCCGCTACCATACATCTAATCTAAATCATCATCATCATCAGCAGCAGCAGCAGCGATCACTGTCTGTCCCGTTCCCTTCAATATACAGTTCACTGACCTCAGAAAATCAGTTATTTAAGAGCATGTTAACCCTTTACTGCAGGTTCCTACACTATAATAAACAAAAGTACAATATTTTCCAATTCCCCCACAGCTAAGACTGTTGCTAGCTAAAGTCTGGGAATTTCCATTGTAATCTAGGGCCAATTAACAATATCACATGCACAATACCTGCATTTTATGCACCAGAAAATAAAAAAAGTAATAATAATAATAAAGTAAATGAAAAAACACAATATCAGGACTTAAAATAATAAACGTAAATGCATGTAGTCTATGTAGTAAAATTATTACTTGCATGCTTGGGTTAACTTATACAATGCAGACATCCTAGTTATCATACAAACACCGTCAAAAATAAGGAAATCACCCCTCTGGGATATAATATAATGTAATTAAGCAAGATTGTATATTGAAGTGTGCAGAAGGAGTAGCCTTATTTATTAGAGTAACCTAAAAATTAACCACTTATCACGACAAAATCCTAGACTTTCATAAAGACAGATAGATTGGCAGACAGATAGACAGATATTCATATAGACAGATAGAGATACATATAGCTGTGTGTGTGTGTGTGTGTGTGTGTGTGTGTGTGTGTGTGTGTGTGTGTGTGTGTATATATATATATATATATATATATATATATATATATATATATATATATATGTATAAAATACATTTTTATTCATAAAATCATTTAACTGTTATTTTTAATTGAAACTGTGAATGATACAACTGATGTCAAGGATGTCTAAATAATGGAACTATCTCTCATGTCATGAATGAAACAGACTATGAATGATGAAACAATGCAACTGATGTTAAGGATGTCTGTGTACTAGATCTTTTCTTCCCTGGCCTCCAAAGAAAAAGGGCACTGCTCATTCGGACTTTCCTAGTAAACAAATGCCAGTAAATAAAATAAAATAGATAGGTGGATAGATAGATAGACAGATAGATAGATAGATAGATAGATAGATAGATAGATAGATAGATAGATAGATAGATAGACAGACTACCAAATGACAGTGATGTCCTTATCTCAGAAAGCATACTATCATGGATTTCCTCCAGTATATAATAGGAAGCAATAATACTAGGTGACCTCAACATCATCTGGTGCAGCCCATCTCCCATTACCCAGAAATCAAAAATCAACCTCTTTAAATTAACTCAACTAATTAATTAATATCCATACCAGATTCAAGTCTCACACAAAGCTAGCATACTGAACTCGATTCTATCATCTAACCCAGAAAAAATAATTCAGGCTGCCATCCTCCCAGGCACCCTACGCAATCATTACCCTTTGTACCTAATTAGACAATATCACCCACTCTATAAACCACTTCTGGATAATGCAGTAAGACACCTTTGTAAATTTAACAAAGACATACTTGTAGACACTTGAAAACTTTGTATCTGGAATTTACTAAACCCTCTTCCATTAAATGGTGTTATAGAATACTTCAGTGCTACAGTTCTTGGCATAATGAGCCACAGAGCCCCCTCTGTGCAGAAAAAGAATAAGAGCAACACCTGCCATATGGCTAATTAGAACAACTGAGCAGTTAATGAGGGAAAGAGGCAAAGCCTAGAATAAGTGACATAAAAATAAAACCCTACTAGTCTTCCAAACTATAGACAAATGAGGAATCTTGCCAAGTCACAGATCCAAAAAAAAAAATAAATAAATAAAAAACAGCTGCTGTAGAAACCTACATCAAACTCACCTCTACAGCCGAAAATAATCCTGGACAACTAGAAAACAGGATAATGCAATTAAGCATAAAATTACAACCAAATCCCTTACTGACAGAGTGTGACCTTCACCAGTGCTTGCCAATGTACTCACCATTTCAAAGCTGCTGCTACCTGCCTTCCACAGCAACATAGAATTAATAATACACCTACAACCTTCTTCTGTAGCTAAAAAGCAAATCTGGATTCTCTCTGAATCCAGTTTCTAGTGCTACCGTTAACATCCTTCTCTTTAAGCTCAACCCACTTCCCTAGCAGCTGATAACCTTTAGCTGAGTATATCAAAATAGGTACTGAAGCATTAGCCTATCCAGTCTCCATCCCAATTAACACATCTGTACCAGAATTGTATATATTCATTCTCTAGGGAAAAAAATCCTATATAGTCTTTGACCACTGACTCGTTGCCATGCTCCTACCTTTATCCAAAATCATTAAGAAGTGTATTTTATTTATTTATTTATTTATTTATTCATTCATTTAGTAGGTCAGCTGGGCAAACTGATCCTTTTCAGTCACAACCCGAGCTCATTATGCAGATAGCATACAAAATTACAGACAAGTGGTTGTACAGAAATTACATATTAACTAAAGCAATTAGTGTCATGAAGTAAATACCACCAGTGGATATGAGTCACGTGAGCCATATATTTCCATACAACAAAACAATTACAGTATGAACATATAATAAATTGTTACATTAAAAATAGTTATATACAGTATTATATGTAAACAGTATGTACAGAGTTTTTGAGCTTGCTATACCGAGCCAGACTTATATGGCTTCTTAATCATTACCCCTGAAGGAATTACATTTGCATTAACTGGTGAGGTGCTTTCATAGTGTTTTATTTTTTAATTCTTTTATAACGAAGAGTGTTCTGATTTCATTGGAAGGGTGATTCCAAATCGTGAACTCTAAGCATGTGTAGGCTTTTTCACCTACTATATTTTTGAATCAGTGGCAGATGAGGAGGATGCTGTCATCCTGGTTATCTCTAAGAAGGAATGGCTGCTCCTTGAATGGTAGTTTGGTTCTAAGAGGTGAGCAGTATCTTACTCTTAGAATTTTGAAGAGGAGACAGTGAGAAGGAATGTGGTGCTATCAACTATGGAGAGCCAGTTAATGCCTTTTATGAGGTCGCAATGATGAGTAAATGAATCAGCAAGCCAAGAAAATCTGAAGATCTTATTTTCTACAAATTGCAGTCTCTGGGTGTGATAAGAAGACTGACAAGTTAGTAAGGGCAGGTAGTTCTATGTTTGGGGAGTAGGACATTCTTAGCTATGGCTGATCTAACTTTTGAGGGTAGCAGTTTTGAAATCTTATAACAGTGTTATTTGTGAGAAAGTACTTTATGTATGTGTGTGTGTGTGTGTGTGTGTGTATATATATATATATATATATATATATATATATATATATATATATATATGGTTCCCCTTGAAAACATCGAAATTCATATGGTCGAGACCATATCATCGAGTGTTTAGAACATCGAAGTTGTCAAGGGGAAGAAAAAGGTAAGTAAAAAAGGGAAAAAGCTAGTGTTTCTGCAGGGCAGCAAGGTGTCCTGCACACTGTGTCTGTGACTGTGCCATCTCTGTGATGGCACTGCAGACAGAGTACGGGAAATCTCCCATTTAGTGCTTCTGCATATAGCGCTAAAACAGAGATTTCCCTTTACCCCACTGTAGTGCGATCTCGGAGTTGGTATATTAAAGTAGGGGGGCACCCCCCACATGGGGAGTGCAGGGGGAGCTTGCCCCCCTGCATACACTTGTTTTAAAAGTTTTTTTTGGTTTCAATTGAAAGTTTCGATGTACCAAAATATGGATGATATGGTCTCGACCATATGACATTCGATGTTTTGGAATTTTGATGTTTTCAAGTAGAGCCATATGTGTGTGTGTGTGTGGGGGGGGGGGTTGATTCTCACATGGGGTACTTAGCTAGGCTTAAAATGGCCCACAAGGGCAAGTAGCCTAGTATGAACCTATGAACAGATAGATACATATAATAGGAAGTTTTTAGTAAGTATCTACTCTTCTATGGATTTTATTTTTTACTGTTGTAGTCTACTTTTCAACTCTCTGTACTATGTTCACCCATTAATGCTGTTTTGTCTGTAAAAATGCACCTGTTGTGATTGTATATATTCGTACATATAAACCTACTGTATATTTTGTATTTATGGAGCCTTTCTCTCCAGGACTTCAATGTAATGGGGTATTTTACCCAGCTAGACTTTCCCAGCAAGCAAAAGCAATAAGTAAACAAATAAAATCAGTAATAATGAGCAGGTCAGATATCAACCACGATTACGTTTTTCTATTTTGCTTTTCTGACTAGAGAGACTGTAGTAATTTTGGATATAAATACTCACAGTCATGCAGTCAAGTCTGATGGTTTAGTCTGCAGTTGCCTGTTTTAAAAACTTCAGTCATGGTTTTGGAGAGATTGAATTGAAGTTTGTATTTCTGAAAATTTCATTGTAAAGTTTCATTTTTCTTAACTGTATACTTGATCTTGCCAGGTCCAAGGTACTGTTCAAAAAGTCAGGTTTCTGTTATTGCATTTGTGCTTGCATAGGAATACCATCTGTATTATAGCCTTATATTACTAGGGCTTGTCCTGCCTTGACCTTCACCATGATATGGACCACAGTGATTCCTGTTCTTCCATGGATTTTCACACTCTTGAGTATTTATTTGTTATCTGAATTTAGGAAAAAATACCCACGTTATTATTATTTTTTCTTTAGTCTGGCCCCAGTGACCAAACTCCTAGCCACCCATATTTTCTCTCCACCTCTCCAGGTACTGCTGTACTCAGTGTCCTGTCATTCAGTGGGTTCTCCCACTCCTGGGAAAATGGACATGTAGATGAATTGAATATGAGCAACAGTGGGAAGCAGTAAGAGCTACAAACATTAAGAACTTGAAGCCCATAATATAGCAGATGTCATTTTTTTCACTTTACAGAACTCCTTCTGCTTTGTCTTGAGTACACAAAGTGTAATGGATCTTTTCCTGTACTTGCCTCAATGCACTTAAGTGATGAAGAGGAGACATCTATTTCATGTACTAAGCATGTGCACTTCCTTGTATGTACTGATACATATGCATGTGATTGGCTACATTTACTTACTGCCACTGCATGTTGACTCAAAATAGAGGTCACATTTGTTTATTTTAAGACACTTTACTTTGAATCAGTACAATATACTGTGAGGTTCATTGAGCTATACCACACCCTTCAATGCTGTTTACTTATTTATTTTTTGTTTTAGCTGTTGTTATATTCAAATGTATTTTCATTCTCTGCTAAACTAATCATTTTTGTAGTGGTAATTGCAGTTTATTGCCACTAGAAGGACTCTAGTCATTCATGTGTGCCCATTTTGGGGCTGTTTAGAAGTTGTATATAATGGGAAGATGGCTACCTTGGAAGAATCTCCTTTCAGAATGAATGGCTGCATATGGCACCACTTTCTGTCTCTGTTAATTTGTTTGTTTCAAGAAACAACTAAGCGCTGGTTTCTTTCTCCCACACTCTTTGAAGATGGGTAATACTGTTGAGAAAATATTTATTATTGGCTTCAGGAATTGTATTGAAACTTTAGCCCCTTGTCCATTCTCTTTTGCCAGTTTTGTGATCCCATGAGAATAACTGGCCTCATCTCTAGCTTGAATGATTCAGTTCTGGAGGCAGTCCACTGTGGTAAGCAGGAACTCAGGTCTTCAGGCTGCTTTAATAAGACTTTTTTTTTCATCATGGATTTTTCTCTATCTCACACCAAAGGTTAGCAGCAGTTTTGCCACCTAGTGTTTTTTTTTTTAGTGGAGACAGTCTGCCAAGTCACTTTTTTTCTTCATTTAGGCTTTAAGTCCAGTGCCATCTAAATCCTTTAGCTTAATTGGGAAGCAGTTTAGCACCAGGGCTGCTGTGTAACCATTTTGTCCACTGCATGGCTGTTGATTATTTTTTTTGCTTAACCCTGGGATCTGAGTGAAACTGTATGAGGTTCTCCAGAATGAGCCTTCCCTAATGTGGGAAAAGCTGCATCTTAGCACTAATTATCTGTTTCCTATCCTAACTTCCTTTTGATTATGCCCCTGTACAAGGCACACTCATGTCTGTGTTATTTGGACATGTCTGAGAAACCATTCCCAAAATTCAAGTTATTTCATTTTGTTCCCAACCACATCTTCTGCCCATCTAGAAATCCATCCACAGATACTTTTCACCCAGTGAGTCTCCAAGCACTCTGGCTCACTCCTCTGGACCTACGTATCTAGAGGTCCATTCAGAGCCTGTGTACCCCTCAAGTGATTAATCTCTTCCAGAAAAAGAATGGTCTTACATACTTTCACTGAATGTAAGTTGTTTTTCCTTCAGGTGTCCTTTTGTTCCATTATTTGACATATCACATGCAAAAAAGTTACATACCATAAGAATCTCTCATATACCATGATCTGTATCCTGATCATTCATTGTCATGCTGCCAGCAGGTCATTACCACCACTCATATTCCTGAATGGAGAGTATACCAGCCATGGAGTCCTTCACCAGCAACCTTGTAGCCTCTGGAGTTTCATTGAATCAGTGGACAAAATAATTCTACCTGTCCTTTTTGTTGTGCTTGTTTTATGAGGAAGTCAGGGCCAAATAGAATCTTGAAGCAACTGTCGTTGCATCAAAAGTTGCTGTACTAGGTCTTATGAAACTGCAAGTGCTCATAACCATATTATTTCACTTATTTATGTGATACCATTAGGGGATTAACTGTGTTTTCTCAGGTCATATACTTAATTTCAACAAGACTTGGCACTTGGAGTCCTGAAGTAATAAATGAAGGCAAACACAGGTAAGACAGAGGAATTGTGCATCTGTACTGATTGTTAATATTTTGTACACCAATCTTCTAAAGGCATGACATCTTCTAAAGGAGTGTAACTTAAGAGGACAGATGCCTGTCTGCAGTGAAGCTGAGTAGAAAGCAAGTGGGTTGTTCAATGGACAATTTTTAAAACCAGAGGTAATCCAAGGAAGTTTAGTTTTCCCCACAAACAGGCTTGAGGACTCACTGAAGCAGTGGAGTTAAAAAATCCCATTATAGTGGGGTGCAGGAACAATTAGTATATTGGTTAACAGGGAAGAGCATTATGTAAGACTATGGAAAGACTAGTTGGGCCAGGCAATACTATAGCAATAACCCACGCCTGGGTGTGGGTAATGCTGGATTTACCCACGGTTGGCGTGGTTTGGTCACGAGGGTGAAGCCCAAGTGGCCAAACAATGCCAACCGTGGGTAAATCCAGCATTACCCACACTCAGAAGTGAGTTATTGCTATTATACAATGACGTTATTTAAGAAAAAAATAATTACTTTTCTTAAATAATGGCATTGTATAATGCCTCCTTGCTGCCCTTCCGCAGCTGTCTGGTATTCTGCGGCAGTTCCGATGTACTGCACATGCGTATGCCTATGCAGTACATCAGAACTGTGGGCAAAAGCAATGGAGAAAGCAAGATCTCTGTTGCTTTTTACAAACTGTTTCTGCTATGTTAAATGGGTTTAACATAGCGAGACAGCTTTAAAAAAAGCAACGGAGAATCTCCGTTGCTTTTTCTAAAGCTGTCTCAGTATGTTAAACCCATTTAACATAGCGAGACAGTTTTGAAAAAAGCAAAGGAGAAAGCAAGATCTCCGTTGCTTTTTACAAACTGTTTCGCTATGTTAAATGGGTTTAACATAGCGAGACAGTGAGAAAAAAGAGTTATAGTAATGGAAAAAGTCCGGGTGACCGGACCTTTTTCCATTACTATAACTCTGATTTACAACGTGCACACTGACCAATCAGCGTGCACGATTTTGAATATTAATGGGGGGGGAGTTGTATAATTATCTATTGACAACTTCTGTTGCTGAGCATCCTTACTTAGCCATTGTCAGTGGCTTATTGGAGGCAACAAAAAAAAAAAAAAAACAAGGTGTCATCTGTCTGAGTTGGTTGCAACTTAGAATGATCTTATGGCATTTAGTTAAAAGTGCAGGGGTTGCTTTATTGACGACATCATAATTTACATGTATGCATGTTTTTCCCCAAATAAAATAAATTATTTTTCATATAATATTAGCAAAGCTGATACTCAGAAAAAGAGAAAAAAATCGCAGCTTATTAAATTTCAAACCACTTAACAAGTAGATGCCTATGTATGCATGTTAATAAAAAAGGATATATGGCTAAAAGTGAGTCAGCATTCATCAAAGCTACTTCCTAAACATAAAAAAACAGTCAACCTTGCATGTTGTCAGCTGCAACACATATAAAGCTCCCTACACCCCCTGCATCCTTGCATCTCTAAAGTTACTATTTCCAAGACTGTACAGCCTTGGGGTTAAGAAGAAATGCTCTTACTCTTACTGTTCTGTGAGCTTCCATCTTTTAAAACAATCCTTTTTCATCAAATAGCAGGGGCAACTAATAGAAACATTAATCATTCCCTTTAACTGATAACCATCTCTTTAAAGTATTAGTTTTAATTTTTGTTCTCTCTCACATATCCTTCCATATTTGACATATGCAGGTTATTAACTAGCTTATGGACATTCGTAACTTGCTTCCTTAATATATTTCTGTATAGCCTATGCACTCTATTTTCTACATTTAAATGTACCAAGTTAATACAGTAAAATCTCCTATTTGACATATTCCAGAGACTTTTAATGTGATTACAGTACAGAAAAAATATTTTCCAATATTTATTCCATGCAGCATCCCTGAAATAAGCAGATGTGTTTATTCCAAGCTCTATAATTAATTTCTAATTGTATAGCTTAAATTCCATTCCCTCTTACTACTAAACATCAAAAAGACCCATCAAAAACTAGGCATGCTCTACCGACAAAATCACTACCTTACCCCTGCCACTAAAGTAACTCTCTCTACTTCCTTTCTTATCCCCTCCCTTCTCTACGGAACTCCTCTTCTCACTAACCTACAATCCTCTCTTAAATCTCAACTTTCCTCCTGCTACAACAAAATTGCCAAATTTGCTACCAGCCAAAAGTCATCCTCCCATCACTGCTCTTCTCTCCAAAAACTAAAATGGCTAGAACTACCAAATCAACTCATCTATACACAACTAACTCTTGTACATAAGCTCATTTTTAACCCCACCCTCTGTCCTTCACTCTCTTCTACCTTTAAGATGTACCTTCCTGATCGAGTACTAAGGTCCAATAATCAAAATTTAATAGAAGTGTGCAAACCATCCCATCCACCAGGCAAAAATCTTCTATCTTATGGTTTAGCACGTCTCTGGAACTCCCTACTACCTTCCATTCGTACTACTTCTAACCATTACTCTTTTAAAAAATCTCTTCACTCACATCTAATATCCCAATGGGAATGCTCCTGCTCTCTCCCCACATAACAAATGATATCAAACTCCTGTTCCATTCATTCTATGGAAAACAACCCCCTTTTTCACCTCATTCAATGCCTTAGATTCCTTCTTTCTCTCTTTCTCTCTTCTCTCTCAATCTTATTCTCATCTAAAACTTTCTCCTTCTATTCATCTCTCCATATACTTTTATTCCAGTACTTATATGTTAGTTGTAAATATTGCATCAGACTGCTGCTACTTATATGCGATTTGTAAACAATGAATCAGACTGTAACTATGAACTGTATGTTCCTAAGAAGAAATGCCTCTCAGCTGTATAATGCAATATTCCATTGCCAGTCAGTTTTAACTCCAACCTCATCACTAGTGTGTATTACTTGCAATGTTTGCTGTATTAATTGTAAAGGTCTTGTTCAAAACTGCAACCTTTGTATAAATATAATCTTTAAACTATTGTAACCTAGAGTGCTATTGGAGCTTTTCTCCCCAGGACTCCATTGAAAACGGGTTCAAATGGCCCAATGGACTATCCTGGTAAACCAACTGCAAATAAATAAATAAAAATAAATAAATAGGCTTTTTTATGTGAAAGCCTGTAAATATAAAGTCCAACATGCCAGATTTAAAACTTACATTTCCTTCTTTTATATATTACTGTCTGCACCTCTTTCTTGAAACTCTCCTTCCCTAGAGTATTATAACATCTTCATAATACGGCTTCTTCTTTTCACAGTTTATTGTTTCATCACTTCAAATTCAAATTTTCTTAGCATAATTATAAATTAAGATTATTTGGAGAATCTTTTCATTGGCTATCTGTTGTAAATCATCATACCTTCTTTTATAATAAGTTGTGAAAGTATATTCTTTGTCTTAGTTATCACTGTTACAGTCAAAACAGCATACGTTCTCTGCTACCAGTGAGATTTGACTTCTGCACTGATTTCCAGAGCCCTGTACCCTCCCTAACCGCCTGGCCAGACAGACTCTTCCTTGCCCAGGAAGTTGGCATGTTCCGATTCCAATCAAGATGTCTGCCTGTACAATCTTTAACTCTTTCTTGCTGCAGCACATGAATGTCTCAACTGTGCCTGAAGGCACTAAGTAGTCAGCTGCACAGACCAAGTAAGTGTTGCCACTGGGAACATTTTTGCTTTAATTTCTGTATATTTGATAATAGACAGTGTTTTCACATTTGCTTTGGGTCTTAGGTTACGCCTGTTCATACATGTTTCTACTTGTGTGTAAAATCCTAGGTACAACATAAGGATTTCATACTCAGTGTGTTGTTTGCTAAGACTCCAGCTCAGCATCTCCTCCTGCAATATTTTTGCAGGCTTCAGCAGGAAGACACCATTAAAGACATTTAGGGTGACTTATCTTAATCTATAAGTACCTGATAAATTCTTTTTTGGCTGCTTCCTTAGGGATTGAGTTTAGTTTAAATCACTCTGGAACTAGAAATGATGGCCTTTATGTTTTCCAGATTTTAAAACTGGTTTGGGAAGAAGCTCCTTCCAAAGAAGAGCATGTGCTTTATGGAATAGATAACCATTATGTATAACAACTGCCAGCAGCATGGAGATATTTAAAGGTGCAGTTGACAATTATTTTGGTAGTAAGGTTTTTACATTTCCATAAGTAGTTGGTAAATTTAATTAAGGTTTCTTTGGAGGGGTTGAGTTTAAAACATCAGCACACTGAACATTGAACATATGTTCTACTATGGACAAAAAATCACAACTCTGATGGCTTTCAGTCTAACCATTTCACAGTGGTTGTTGTTGTTCTTATTAAGTCATTTATTTATTTAATATTTGTTTACCGGGAAAGTCCGACTGGACACAAGTCCTTTTTCAGCAGAGGCCTGGGGAGAAAAGCTCCATGAGTAACAGCAAATTTTTATGCACACATTGCAATAATCAAAAAAGTATAAAGTAAACAAAATGTAGTATACATAAGAACGTACAAATTTGTTACATCTTGACAACAAAACCTAAGCTTTGAACATAGCTAGTACTATTTGTAGGTATGACTTATGTTATTTAGTTGAGTTAAAGTCTTCAGAAAGTCGAGGAATGTAGCACACCAGGCCTATCCATCAAGAACTGCTTCATTAAGTTCTTGCAAATTCATATTAATTACTTCAGTAATGCTGTCTGTCCCCCTTAGCCTCGGCTGTTCCCTTTTCTTTTGTCTTCAATCTTTCCCAGCATCAGTATGTGCTTTAGTGAATTCTGTTTTCATATCATGAGGCCAAAGTATTTCAATTTTAGCTTTACTGTTTGGCCTTCCAGTGAACAGTCTGGGTTTATTTCCTTAAGTATTGACTGACATGCTCTTCTTGCAGTCCATGGAATTCTCAAAAGTTTTCTCCAGCATCACTGTTCATAAATATTGATTTGCCACTGCACAACCATACTTATAGTCCATCTCTCACAGCAATATGTTATTACTCGGAAAACCATAGTTTTGATTGTATGGACTTTAACTGAAAATTGGATGACTGTTTTTAAAAATATTATCTAGATTAAGCAAAGCTTTCCTTCAGAAATGCAAGTGTGCTTCAATTTCATGGCTGTAATCAACAGCTGCAGTGATCTTTGAGTCCAAAAAAATAAAAGCTGTTACTGTCTCCACTTCTTCCTCATCTACTTGCAAAGAATTTGTAGGACTAGAAGGTATATATATATTTTTTATTTATTTTTTATGTAGATGCTTGAGTCAATTTTTCTAGTATGAAGTTCAGTTTCTAAGCTACAGCCAGGGCCAGCTTTTGCATTTCTACTTTCACCTTCATCAAAAGGCCCTTCATCGCTTCTTTGTTTTTATCTATTGATCCAGTATGATTCATATAACAACATTTCACATGACATTATATATATATATATATATATATATATATATATATATATATATATATATATATATATATATATCTCATAGGATCATATGAGGTTACTAGGCTAATGGTCCTGGGGCCCTTACAAGTCTAGCCAAGAGTTTATCCACAAAAAGAAACCTCAGTCAATACCTGTCACCCTTGTCAGTGAGGGACACAGGTGGAACCCCTGGGAAGAATTTGTGGTTTCCATTCACTCATCCAGGTTGTGCTTGAAGAGGGTCAGTGAGGTGCTCTGTTTGACGTGTATGGGAAGTCTATTCCAGAGACGGGGCAGCCAATGGGAGACAAACCTGTCTCTCCAGCAGGTTTTATTAATGTCACATATTAGGTTCAGGATTTTGAGCGGGTAGTGAGTGAGGAGTTAGACTTACAGATAGGGAGCATCTCTAGTAGGGCAGGATCCCTTCAGTATAATCAGTTTCAGATTATTCATTCCATTCTCTACAAACCCTCTTTCTGTCCATCTATCTCATCTCTAATCTCTCATTACCTACCCACTAGATTATTCCGCAGTTCTGAACAAGGCCTACTAAAAATCTACAAACCAAGGACCAAAATGGGTCACCTAGTCTATAGCTTTAACCCTTCCAAGGCCTGGAATAGCCTACCACTAGATATAAGATCCCTTGAATGTCCCAATCAATTCAAAACCGCTACAAAAAAATACCTTCATGAAAAATGGACTTGCCAATGTAATTATCCCCTGTAAACACTCCCCTATAAGCTTCTACTTCTCTTCTCTCTTCCTTCCCTTCAATAAACAAACTTACTACTTTATCTTCTCATCTTGGTACATCACTGTACAAATATAGCTAGTAAAATATTTCAGCTATGTAACTATTGCACTATTATGTATATAATATGTAATTATGAATGTATCCCTCTGATGTATTTATTTCTATGTATTTCGCTTGCCACAGTTTAATGCATGACACTGTAATGCAATAATGTGTGGTACTGATGAATGTAATGTGTGGCACTGTAATGCAGTAATCTGTGGTACTGATGAATGTATTTCTATATGTATTCAATATGTAAAATTTCTATTTTCTGTTGGAGCTTTTCTCCTCGGGCCTCAGCTGAAAATGGGCATTTGTAGCCCAGTCAGACAAACCCTGTCAACAAATAAAAACTAAATAAATAAAAAAAAAAATATATATATATATATATATATATATATATATATATATATATATATATATATATATATATATATATATATATATATATATAAATTATGGGTAGCTAATTGGCTGAGGGATAAAAAGTGTTCAATTAGGAATAAAGACTGCTATTCTGACTATAAAAGTATTAGGGTGGGGATCCACAGGGTTCTATTTTGGGCCCTATGCTTTTTGGTATGCTGATATTTGACTGCCCAACATCTGCGAATAGTTGGATTAGCAAATTTGCCAACAACAAGGTCAGTTGCACAGTCACTGATATCAGTGACCTGTGCGTTCTTCAAGCATATCTTGACTCTGTCCTCCAGTGGATCTCATCAAAGGATATGATATTTAATGCCAAAACATGTATGGTAATGCACTATGGCATCCATAACTCTGTTTTCCCTGTGCTCTAGATAATCATATATTATTAATGGTTACACATGTGAAGGACTTGGGAGGGGGTCTTTTTTGATTATTCTTTAAAATTGGAAGAACATATTAAGTCAGTTATAAGAAGGTGCTATGCCTTAATTAGAGATATGCTGCAATGTGTTTCCAGGACAAAAAAGTCTTGCTTCTCACCGTCAGTCATTGTTGCATGTAACCAGTCATTGGAAATTATGACTTTTTTGGACTTTTAATGTGCCACAACTGAAAAAAAATAGAGCATATACAGAAGACATATACAAGGCAGATAACATAGATTTGTCAGTTGGCATATTGAAAGAAACTTGAATATCTGTCATTGTATTCTATTGGGTATATATTTCTAAGCGGATATTTGATTTTGGTACTCAGTTGTATAAAAAATTAAATTCTGGCAGCTACCCTTGTTATTTCCTTTATTAATTACAATGCCTCCACTAGGAATAATGGTTTATGTGTTAAATTATCTCAAGTAAGAACAAGCATTGAGTTCTTTTTCATTATAGGACTAGGAGGTTCAATGACCATATAAAGTACTTGGAGCCTAGAACTTTTTAAGCAGTTGCTGGATGCTTTAACAAGTTCTTTGATTCTAGCATATCCTTTAGCAAACTCATAAATGGCTTCAATGGGCCCTAACTTTGAATTTGATAAGACTGAACTCAAGTAAGTATGGTGACAATATATGCATTTGTTGTACTCCTTTCTCAGTCTTGAGCCAGCCAATTATTCCACATTCACTTGCAATTGTTACTCCTTTGTTCTGCATATGGATTCATTATGAGGCATATAAGGTGATTCAGTATCCTTCTTTCTCTAAGGACTTGCCACAGTGTGTTATGCTCCCCACAAATAAAGCTTTTATAGTAGTCAGCAAAGTAACAGTGAATAATTTTCTTGAACTCCCTTACTCCATGTTGATCCATGTCATTTCTCAGTTCATATATTGCTGGAATCTATCTTGAAGGATCTTGAGCATTACCTTGCTGGCATGTGAAACAAGTGCAATACTTTGATAATATGGGCATTCTTTAGTACTGCCTTTTTTGGGACTGAAATATAAATTGATTTTTTCCAGTCTAATAGCCTCTGTCACATTTTGCTCATGTGCTGGTAAATTCCAGTCAGCATTGTGACACCATTGTTTTGCAGGATCTTAAACAATTCTGGTGAATTACATCACTTCCTGTGACCTTGTTATTAGCAAGCCTTTCATGGCCCATTTAGTTTCACTCTCCAGGATATCTGGCTTTAGGTCAGAGAGCATACCATCGCATGTGCTGGTGATGTTATAGTCCACAGCTCTTCTTTATATTCCTTATGATGCCTCTTAATATTTTCTGCTTCTGTTAGATCTCTTCCCATCTTTTATCACGCCCATTTTTTAATTGGAAGTTTCTCTTAGTATCACAGATCTTCTTGAATAGAGTTCTTGTTTTTCCCATTCTGTTATCTTCCAGTCCTTTCCACTGCTCATTTAAATATGCATCCTTTTTTAACACCTTTATTGAATTACCACTAACACATATTTACACACACACATACACACACACAATATATATATATATATATATATATATATATATATATATATATATATATATATACAAACAAATCTTATTAACATGTTTCCAGTTACAAACATTATATATCACATATACATATTCTTTTGTATAATTTTCATCAATCTAATGTTACATAAATTACTCAATCCCTGCCTTCCCTTAAACCTCATTCCTCCTCTAAAACATTATTTTGTATGCATTTCCCACAATTTCCATTTCTTCTACATAATTTGCTCAAACCCTTTTCTAAAGATCCCACTTCCATTCAGTTCTTCTATTTCTTTTACAATATTCAGTACTTCAAATACAGTAGGTTTAGACACTGGTTTTCATTTTCTATTAATTGCTTTTTCGGCAGCCACCAGATTTAAACTTAACAAGGCCTTACTATGTATAGACAGTTCAGATCCTGTATCTCAGCACAAAAATAAATAAATAAATAAATAAATAATTTCCTTAGTTACACCCATTTGCTTACCAATATTTCTGACAGAATACTCTGTAGAGAATTTTTAAAGTCTGCAGCTCCTTACACTCCCAAACCATATGTTCCCATTTACTGCTGTCTTCCCCGTCACACCTCCAACGTTTGCTATCTACCTGAGAATTCTTTGGATTCTGCTTAGGGTTTAAAAATTTCTATGAAAACACTTCCAAGTAAAAATCTAGATCTTCTAGACATTGTTGCATATTTGGGAGTCATACAAATGCTTTCCCATTGTTTCCTTGTGAACTGCTTATATACGCTATCTTCCCAATCTTTTCTAAACCTGATTGATTCTTATAGTTACTGTGCAGTATTTTATATGCCCAACTAATTATCCATTTTTTAGCAGTAGCTTCTGTTTTAGGTTTAACTAAAAACCCTACTAGAGCAGGTCTTTTACTTACGATTCCCCTAGCTCTTTCTTTTGCCTATACTCTGATATCAGTCTTGATAGGGAAGGCAGTCTCTAGCCTGCAGTCCAAATGTCTTCTTGGCCTCTTCCCATTCTATTACCCTCCCCTCTCAAGTGATTTTTTTCCAATACCTTCAATACTCTAATTCCTGTGCCAGTTTTCCCCATTAAATTCCAATCCCCTCTTGCCTATTCTTCGTACCCCTAATTGCAATCACCCATATTAGCAAAATCTCCTTCCTTCATTCTCATGTTGGGTAGAATACTTTCTGCTACTTTATGAATATAATAGTCTGTATGGCTGTTTTATTCTTTTTACGGATAAGCAACCAAAACCTTGCTCTCACCTTATTTCTTGAATTTTCCCCCTGCTTCATCAACATCTCTTCCCACTTTTAATTATAGCTTTCTGTTTATGTTATATATATGAGCCTTAACTGTGTAGCTGTAAAATATCCATTCAGTTCAGGTAAAACTAAATCACTTTATTCTATTAGAAGGATCAACGTATCCCACTAACTCCTTGTCCCCTTCTCCATTCAGATAAAATCCTTCAGCTCTTCATTAATTACTGTCCACAACTTCTCTGCTGGTTGATAAAATATGCCTGCCTTATATATAAAACTAAAGGGACTGAAAACATTTCCACTGCTTGTAGCTTGCTATGCATATTACTAAACAAGAGTTCCAGTTTCCAGGTATGTGTATTATATTTTGTTTAGACTCTACCCACATATCCTTAGCTGCCATGACAAAACTCTTTTAAGCCGTACTACCTAAATACTTCATTTTATCATGTTCCAGTAAATACCAGTATTGCTGAACCAATTCATGTGTGGGGACGTAGTTTAAAGCTATAGCCTTTGTTTTACCTTCATTAATTGTACATCCTGAAAAGACTTGAAACTGTCTCAAAATGTTCCACAACACTGAGATGTCCTTTTCTGGTTTTATCAGGCACAACTTAACATTGTCTGCAAATAAAGCCAACTTTTCTCGATTACCATACCAATCTTATCCTTGAATTTCTGAGTCCCATTTTTCTTGGCCAATGACTCTAAATATAACACAAATAACAAAGGGGAAAGATGACACCAATGCCTGCTTCCTCTTCTCAAATACAACTTATCAGAGAGGAAACCCCTCCTTTACTTTTTTTCACCCAGTCCCTCATATATTCTCCTAATTAGCCTTATCACTGTGTAAGGGAATGCAAATGCTTTAATTGCCCTATGCATAAAATCCCAGCTTACTATGTTAAATGCTTTCTCTGCATCAAGGAATACCAACAACAGCAGTATTTTCTGACATTCTGCTTCCCTCAGGATCATCATTGTTCTGTTAATGTTGTACAATGATTGCCTTCCCTCCACAAAACCATATTGATCCATATCTATCAATTTTGGCAACACCTTTCCCATTCTTACATATGTACATACATACAAATATTTCAAGCACAGGCAATTAATACCCTTTTAGCCTGCCAATATACCAAAAGAATGGTTTCCATAATAAGTGCCAGGCTGCTCTTAAAAATATCCAAACCAATGTTTGCTTTAATGTAGTTTGGTAGTCTTCCATGCATCAGCTGTTATAGATGTAAAGACTTTATAATCATGGTTTAAAATTGAAATGGGCTTATATGAAGCTGGGTTTGATTGGTCCTTACCACCTTTAGGTTTTTACAGCACCCACAGGTTTCTTCCAGGATGTTCATTCTTCCCCTCCTTTTAAAATACTGTTAAAACCTTCCAGTTCTTTAGCACTTTATTCCGTCCTAGCTTCCAAACTTCTACAGGAATGCCATCTAATCCTGGAGATTTTCCTGTAAATTGATCATATGTCACCATTTTTATTTTAGCTCCTCCTATCTTAACTTGTGTAAGCCTCCTGTATCTCTAATCTTGGCAAACTTAAGTCTTCGATAAAAATTTCCATTTGTGCTTTTTATTGATTTCCACATTTCTCTGCTTTATACAAATTTTCATAAAATTTCCAAAATATCTCTAATACCTCTACAGGATCTGTGATTATTTTTTTGTTATAGGCTCCTTAAGTCTGGCAACAACCCTTTTTACTTTATGTTACCTAAGTCATATTGCTAATATTTTTGTGCTCTGGGATTATTATAAAAAAAACAGTTGTTTAACAACAATCTTTATAAACTCATGCATATTTTCCAGATACTCCCTTATTTTATTTTAGCACTCTGCAGTTGCTCCTCTTCTTGTTCTGTGAGATTACCCTTATTGTGCAATATTAACCCTTTCAGGCCTCTAAATTATTCTTGTTACTTCTTAGCCATATCCCTTTTTCTTTTATTTCTACCCTATTTTTAAACTCCATTCTCATTTTGTCACACTTACTAACTATAACTTGTGAAGAAATTTCTGTCTTCCCTAATAACTCTTGAATAATTTCCACTTCTCATTCCTTAAATTCCTCTCTTTTTAACAGATAGGTGGGAAAGTGCTAGTGTCTCATTTTTGCTTCATTACCCTGCATTGTTATCTTAGTTGTTATCGGCACATGATCTGAATAGTTATTGAATGTGTGTCAATTCGTTCAATTAAATGCACATGTTCCAGTGAAATATAATTTCTGTGTAGCCTAGCCCAGTTATTGAAACTTGGGGAATAATATGTATGTGATGCCCCACCACTGACCCAGTAATCAAGGAGCCTCAATCCTCACCACTGGAGGGCATACATACTGGGAGGATGACAGGCACACACACATTATTTCCAGATGCAGCTCTCTGCATCAAGTGCAATTTCCCTTAAGAGCACACAGAGACCACAGTAAATCTGGGGCTGGTTTCTCTCTCATTCTCCAGATCCTCATTAAGGCTTCCCACTGGCACAGCTATAGAGTTGAGATCTCAGTTGAGTGGCCAAGCCAAGACCTCCAGCACCCTCTCTGTCCAACCAGTGCTTCATGTCCCTGCCCAAGTAGCTGATGCACACACTCTTTGAGATTTGTTTTATACATACACACACACCTGGGAAAGGCTGGCACAGGTTTACTAGCTATGCTGCCTTCTGCTCAGACTATAAGGTAGTTTTGACTGCCACCAGCCACTCCTTATCAGCTACTCTAAGACCCTTAACAAAGGGTGTCCAGTCTTACTGTGTAATGTTACTATTAATCCAAATGGTAGTTTGCCCAAGAGCAAAGCTATTAGGAGTGGCCCACAGTCTCACCAAATAAGTATGCAAGTACTCTCAGAACTTAAATATGCCTCACAAATATCAGCCACAATGAAAGGTTTAAATACATTTAATAGTAAATAATACAAGAACAAGAGAATACTCAGTAAATAATCACAGTTACATTAGAGTTTAGAATCACAGGAAATACTTAAAACAACATTGCAGGACAGTCTCACATAAATAGAGAAAGACATCTAAATTAAGTATAGCTATATTCCTGACTATATTTAAAAGATTTATACTGTACCCTAGTTAACTTACTTACAGAGCAAGGCAAGTGTGGTGAATGGATCTTCTTGTCAGTTCAAAGACAAATTACAGAATTCACTGTCTTTCTCAGAGAGTTCTTAAATTAATATTGCAAATATTACTGCTGGATTAGCTTGCCAGATGACATTACTTCTTGTAATCTGACTTTAGTTCCAAAGCTAAACCCCCGTTGCTAGAAACTGCCACCCTTTAGCATCTACCTGTGAAAAATACATAGGCATCAGATCTTTGCAGCTGCTGGAAGACAGAAAACACTTACAAGACAATGCAGAAGGTTCCCTAGTGTTAGATATCCTGTCTCCTTGCTGCATTAAAACCATCTTTTATGGCGCAGTTATAAAATAATTTAATTTCAACTATTTTTCTGAAGTTTTGCAAGTTAACCTTCTATGTTCCAGTTTCCACTGTTAAAATATATACATTTACACAGTTACAATAGTGTACATGCATTTCTGTTCTTTTCCAGTAAGGTACACTGTGGATACATCTCTAAGCTCAGCACTTTACAAACCCTTTCAACACACACCTCTGTGCCAGCAGTTTGATATACACATAACATACAGTTCTAATACATTTGTAACACAAGCATATGAATCATGTTGATATTCATAAATTACATAATTATTTACAAAATTCCAGCTAGCTGTGCTGGCAGTACCTCCTTTTGTCACAATGTAAATTCTCTCTCAAGTTCCAACTAAAGAATTCACATCTTTTATACTATTTTCATAAATTTCTTCAGAAAAATACTCTCTTTTGTTATATATTCCCCTCTAGGTCCCCCAGATACATCCTCAGTGTTGTAAATTATGTTCCAGTCCCTACCTGTAAGCAATATTCTCTGCTGAAAGCTGATTATTTCTCAAAAATTTTTCTTAAGCTCCATAGTAACAGTTTTAAGTGGAATACAAATACATGCCAACTAAATCCTATTCTCTTGTCTGTAGCCCCTTGCCCCTTACTACCACAAATCTATAACTATTATCTTTTTTTCTATCACTACTGGAACTCCTCTAGCAATTAGTATAAATACTTCACTTTTCCTTTGTCACTGATATTATGCTGAATATCTAGCCTGAAATCCTTTTTATCAAATCCACATGTCATGCTCCCATCTTTCTAAGTGTGTCGCCTGTAGCATTGCTATTTGCATTCTGTAGTTCTTAATATAATTCAATACTCTAACCTTTTTGTCAATACCTGTAAGGCCATTCACATTTTGAAAATAATATTGATAGTGTGTCAGTTATGCTAAGACATTATTATTCCTACATATTATATATGACAGCTTTTTTAAATGTTCTGTTTTCAGCTTTTGTGTTACATGCCCCCACTAATGTTTGGCGGTTGATCCTTCACACAATTGTTTCTTGTCATTTTCATTTGAAACTATGTCACATTTTACAAGACTTTTTGTTTTAATGAAAACCCTCAAACAAAAAAAAAAACACCCCCAAAGCACTCCCATAACCTATTAACTTAAAATAAACACACAAAACTTTTGAACCCTTCTGACAGAGGCAATTGTCTTAAATCGACATCTGTAACCAAAGGCATTATAAAACCTAAAGTTAAGGTTATCCATGCTATGGTACATGTTATAGCCTGTGGTCCTACTTACAGTAACTGCTGTCTGTTCTTGTCTTATCTTTACACTCCTTCCAGATGTGAAAACAACATATTTACTTTCAGAAAACATTAACTTTTAGCCTTTAGGAAAAAAGTGCATTGGCTATCGTTAAATAAAACTAAGTTATATTCTGTTGTAGTAAATGCACTGAAGTATTTAGGTAGGAGGAAACCCACTATCTCTTATTCATTTCCAATAATTTTGAAATTTCGAACTTTAGTTTTTACTAAGCTGCTTGCCCCTGTAACTTTTGATTTTACATTTCTCTCAGCAAACAATATCCCGAACTCTCGACTTTATTGCCATCACCTGCAGCCAGCTTGTCAGCATGGAAACATAAGAAAAGAAGTACAGCAGCCACTCAGCTGCACACTTCTCAACTCACAATCAACATTTATTTGCAAAAGGAAAACTTTCCATTACATCCACAGTGTTCTCTTATTTAAAAGCCCACTTGCTTACACAAATAAAATATTAGATTAAACCAAAGGTATTAATCCAGACAGTCTCCTTTGTAAATGTAAGAGAAAACATAGCAACTCCACATATATTATAATCAGTGCACTTTTACAACCCATCCCCCACCCCAAGAGTCCAAGATTACAGCAAAGTAACATAATCTTGATTTTCTCCAACCAGTCTTCTTTTTTTGCATTGTAATACCAACATTTCAACAGTACTTGTTTATTTTACTATGTTTATCACGTACAACAATCACTTAAAATGCTTTACTTTATAACATGCAATTTGTATATCATGAAATGTTTTCTACAACTACTGTTAAGAATAACATTTTCTTTATTTAGAGTTACTTTTGTTGTTTTCCCCTTCTAGTGTCCTTCTAGACATTAATGACATGAGGTGGGGTATATCCTTTTTAGTCCCTCCACAAGTTTAACAAAGTCAACAAAAGTCCAGTCTTTCTTGGCCACGTTTTCTTGTAAAGCCATATTTCACAAATGTGATCGATGCTTTATAATCTCATATTTATTCATTAATCACAGTGTTGCTGGTCTTCTTCCTGTTCATCTATATCACCCAACCCCAGACTCCAGTTCAAGTACAAAATGCTTCTGATTCTTCTAGTCATCTCCTGTCTTTTTATGTCTCTCAACCATTTTCTTTTGGAACATCGGAAAACAATTTACTAGCAAAGTCTTTCTATAAACTTTATTACTGGAAGAATGAGAAGCAGAGTCCCTTTCTGTTTGATGGCTCACTTTTTCTTGGACAAAGTTTAGTATGTTGAAAAACATACTGGCCCAACTGGCTAAAGCAAAAATCACAACTAGTAAACTGTCAAATAAAAATAAAATAAAATGAAACACACTGATTTTCAGTGCATTTCATTTTATTTTATTTTTATTTGACAGTTTTGCTAGTTATGATTTTTGCTTTAGCCAGTCGGGCCAGTATTTTTTTCAATATTTTTTCGTTTTTATACTGGTGCAGGTTTTTCTGGTCAAACTTTAGTATGCCCTCTTTATTGTCTTCTTAATCAAACATGATTTTGATCTTTAGGAAAAAATATTCTGAAGACAGCTGGATACATCAGCTTGAATCGCAAATCTACCTCTTGACATTTCTTAATCGTTGGGGTAAATTTCTTTCTGTTCTGCCTTGTGTACATTGAATAATCATTTTCCACAAACATTCTACTGTCTCCAGTTTTTAATATCTTGCCCTTCTGCCATAGTTTTTTCAGGATCAGCTCTTTCTGCTAGTATGACTGCATCTTTACAAAATCAGACCTTGGCTGCCTTCTCATGGCCATGTTTGGAGCATATGCACAATGTGCCCATTCAATTAACAAATCCTGCAATGGAACACCAGTCCAATTGCTTATTTATGCTTTCATAAAATTAATATTGTTTGTTTCTTCTAGTTTTTCTGGTACAACAGAAAATCTTAGGTTTTCCCTGTGTTCTATGTCCGCTAACATTTTTTTGAAACAGCAGTCTCATACTCAGTCAGACTTTTCTTAATTTTTACCTCTGATTTTTACCGTTTTATTATTTCATCTGAATAGCAGTTTAAAGCTTCTTCTATTTTTTCAAGCCTTTTATTATTTGAGTTGTATATTCCTTCAGTGTTTCATTTATTTTCATCAGCACTGAGCAGATCTGATTTATTTTTTCATCTAAATTACTAGAAACCAGCTCTTGTACCAGAGCTAGAGCTTAAACTGTTTTTTGCTGAATAGTTATAGGATTCTTCCAGTCAGTGTTTTCTCTTCACATTTTGTAAATTATTTTCTTTCAAACTCTCTAAGTTTCTTCTTTGCTGGCATCCAGGCAGTGTATTTATTCATCAGTCACTTCTAACGCCTCCACAAGTAGCCATTTTGCATTCATAAAATCTTAATATTTACAGTATTTTCAGACAATTGTGAACATTTTCTGATATGCATTATAATCCAGAAACCTGTTATCCACTGTATGTATAAGCACATAAAATATTCCCTTGTAGAAAAAAATGCAGCTTTGTTATTTTACAAACTAACCTCCCATTATTGTCTCTCTATGGTATGTGAGTTTTTTGTAGCCCCCAGTAAAACTTATTCTTATCTGGGATTATGACTTGGGGGAATATAACATACTTCCATTAAAAAACTCACTATATAAAATCAGCATTTATTTCTCTCTCCTGTGACTGGCAGTAGGTACTTACAAACTGAAAACACAAGCAATTACTTTCCACTCCAAAAAGTAGATAAACAGAAAGATAGATAGATAGATAGATAGATAGATAGATAGATAGATAGATAGATAGAGATATGTGGCTTGAGTAGTAATTTTACTTGCACTGTCCATTGTTACAAGGTGCCTGACCTTCTGCTCAGAATGGACCACTAGTGGAAATAGAAAATCATCCTGGGAACAGAACAATGACTGGCTTCCTGAGTGTTCGAGTCTGACATGAGGAAAACACGGGTAACCACTGATAACAGGCATATCAGTTGTTTTCTAGATAATTCTCGTATAGTAATGTATCATGGGATAGCCATTCCTGTTACTCTAGTATGTGGTAGGGAAGGTAGGAGACTGTATGTTCATTAGCAACAGCATGCAGTCTCAATGGCCAGGTAAAAACAGGAGGTAATAGTGCAACCTTGGTATGATGCTGCCTGGGTTTAACCATAAAAGGAAAGTTTTAAAAATATCTTTGTGAGTTAGCTTCTTTAAAAAATGTAATGGAGTTGTGTGAGTTGAATGTACCATAAGTTTCAATCTCCACTATGCAAGTCTGAATTTCCAAAGTAAACAAATCAATCAAATTATTGTGCATATAACTGGCTAAGGAAATGGGCTATAGTCCCTTATGACCAAGCACCTAGAAAACTATAGATGTTCTTCATGTTTCACTGTTGCAGTCATTACATTTGGGTTATCTGCTTGCAGGTAGCCCTCAGTCAGCCTGATTATCAAAGTCTTGGGTCCTGCGTTGGTTGCTGACTCATCTTCCATGACGTCAGGTAGTCAGGGGTATAAAGCATGCAGCTGATGCCATTACATCAGTCTTTCTTGCTGTGTGTTGCCCGAAGCAGAAGCAGTTTGCAAGTGCCAGTTGGCTGACTCCTGAAATTTTCATTTTCGAGTTTCAGATCTGAAGTCTTCAACTAAGCTAAATTCCCTGTTGGGGAACCTTTTTCTTGCTCTAAACCAATGTCAGTAAAAGTTAACAATTGTATTTCTTGTGGAAAGCAAATACCTCATAAAGATTTTCATTCATACTGCTTTCCCTGCTTAGGCCCAGACCACAACGTACCTTGCTGTTGGTTTTGTGCCTTATTCAAACCTCAAACTATTTGTCATCGATTCATTTTCGCATCTAAATATTTTGGTACTCGGTTTAATTATCCAGAAATTAGTTCGGTAAGCCACCCGACTACCGACATTCCGAAAAAACGCAAAGATAAAGACAGAGAGAGACTGCATAGGTCCAAAGCTGCTGCTGATGCTTCTCCTAAGCTAGTCGCTAGTTTGCTGGTGCTCAGTGAGGTGCTTTTGCAGCCCCTGATAACCACTACTTCAGATTTGCAGGCCTCTACTGAGACCCATGCGGAGTCCAGTATGGCGTGAGATGCTTCTTCGACTGTGGAACCTGCGGATGTCTCTACCTTGGATGGGTCCGGAGCCACTGTGCAGGCACTGGCTTCTGAGGGTGTATTCAGGCCTACTGACTTGCATATTAAACCGATGCCATATTCTTCTTCAAGGCCTAAAACTCGATCCATGCCTAGAAAACCAAATCCCAGACCACATGGTCAGGTCCCTATGCCTAAAAAACAAATGATAAGAATGGCTGAAGACCTTATTACTCTAATCAGGGGAAGCCACCCTTCTCCCTCTAAGAGATCTAGAACTGATTTTCCTTCTGATTCTTCTGATCAGGATTCTGAAATTTCTGTTTTCTCTGATGACCAGGAGTTGCCCTTATCTACCTATGAGGATTTTGATTCAGAGGACTCTATTCCATCTGCTTCCCCCTAGAGGATTTCTCTTTTGGTGAAACCCTGCGTACTCTTAGGGAGCACTTTCACTGGGAAAGCTAAGATTACTCTGATTCTAAAAAAAGGCGTAGGGATTTCTTACTCCTGCCCCAACACAGGCCTTTAGCTATCCCTCCTGTACTGGACATTGTTGATGATTCCTTTTCGGAATCTAACTTGGCCCCTGACTTCCTGCTCCCAGAAAACCTGATAGATTATTATAGAGTTCCTGACTCTCACAAGTTCCTTTTTAAAAATCCTACTGTGGATCCTGAGACCCTTTCACAGGGGCCCAAAGGCATTAAGGCTACTACTGCCAAAAACCCTACCCCCTCTGATAGAGATTCCATGGTCCTGGACAGATGGGGTAAGAAGGTATACACTTCTGCAACTTTGGCCATTAGGGCCTTAAACTGCCAGTTTCATATGTTAAAGTATCAGTAGCATATTATTGGATTGCTTAAACAGAAAATTATGTTGATTCCTGACTGTGCTGAAAATAAAGAATTACAGGATTTAATGCATTCTGCTGAACAAGTTGGAAAACATACTTTGCAATGTGGTTTTGATTCATTCGAGGCATCTTGCAGGGCTGCTGTCATTGGGTCTGTACATAGAAGACATGCTTGGCTTAAGGAGCAATCTTTGCCAGATCATGTTAAAGCTAAATTACTGGATACTCCCTTAAATCAAGACTGCCTGTTTGGCAACAAAGCAGAAGAAGTACTTAAAAAGATGGAAGAAAAAGCTAAATATATGCAAACTGTTAAAGATTTCCTGCAAGTGCAACCTCCCAGATTTAGTAGGCACTGGCCTTCTAAGAACTGGTCCTTTCCTGCCTCTTCCAGGTCTTCTCAGTCCAAACCCAGAATCAGCAGAACACCCAGGCTTCAGTCCCAAGGTACTCACAGGCCTAATCTGTGGGGGGCTCCCACTTCCAAAGCTGGAAGTAGTAAGACACCCCCCCTATGGTAAACTGTCACAATGACTTAATTTTAAACCTTCCAAGCCCTGCTCAACTGACTGTTCCTTTAGGGGGGAAAGATCACCCTGCATGCAAAAAAACTGAGAACTCATTACCCAAGACAAATGGGTTTCAAATATAGTTTCCCAAGGATACAAATTCCACTTCCACTCTTTACCAACCCCAAACGGTTGGCCAGACCTACCCCCAAATCAGTGGGCAGAGGCTCAAAAGCAAGTTCTCTCTCTTCTAAGCATCAGGGCTATTCAACCTGTCCCAGAAGAAGAATGGGGGCAAGGTTTCTATTCAAGACTTTTTCTGGTACCCAGAAAAGACAATTCCTGGCATCCTATCCTGGACCTTTTTATCCAAAACACTTTTTTGGTAATCCCAAAATTCAAAATGCTAACTCTTCATCAGCTGCTTCCTATGCTAGGCAAAAATGCCTGGTTGGCAACACTGGATTTAAAGGAAGCCTACCTGCACATCCCAATAAGGGAATTTTGCAGAAGATACCTACGTTTCAGAGCAGGCTACATGTACTATCAATTCTCTGCACTGTCCTTTGGCTTATCTACTGCACCCAGGGTATTCACAAAGTGCCTAGCTCCAGTCATTGCATTTTTCAGGCAAAGAAATATTCAAATATACCCATACCTGGACGATTGTCTAATTCAGGCAGAAAGCCAGGACATACTATTAAATCATCTGGCATTTGTAATGAAATTACTAACTTCTCTGGGGTATACCATAAACGAAAAGAAATCACATATAGTACCCTGCCAACAAATTGTATTTCTGGGAGCAAGCTTGAATACAATTTCCCAGATGGCATACCTCATGTCAGAGAAACAAGTTCATTTGACAGCCTACTTCAAACTACTGGCCACAAAGACCCAGCTATCTGCAAGGAAAATACTGCAAGCCCTGAGGTTTATGACCTCTTGCATTCTACTAATTCCATATGCAAGACTGCATATGAGAAAACTACAATGGTATCTAAAAAGCCTATGGTGCCAACATTCTCAGGACCTAGAATCAATGATTCCTATCGTACCTTGTCTAAACACAGAGTTCCTTTGGTGGACAGAGGCCTGCCGCCAAAACAGGGGACTGCCATTCCCCTTGCCGCATAAACCCTAACAACAGGGGGGGGGGCTCACTTTGTAGGGCAGTGCATTCAGGGTAAATAGAACCAGAGTCAAATGCACCTGCATATCAATCAAAAAGAAATGTTAGCTGTACAGAATGCTCTGACAGCCTTCAAGGACCACATTCTTCCAGGACAATTATTGGTAAAGATGGACAACACCACTGTTATGTGGTACTTAAACAAGCAGGGGGGAACCCATTCATACCCCCTCTGCAGACTAGCCATGGCTCTGTGGAACACAGCCTTGAGCTACCAAGTGCACCTACAAGCTAAATTCCTGCCAGGCAAACTAAATACACTGGCAGATGACCTAAGCAGAAATCTCATGGACCCACACGAGTGGAAACTGGAACCAAAGATAGTCAACATTTTGAGAATCAAATGGGGGAGCCCAGAAATAGACCTGTTTGCCTCCCCTCAGAACTACCAATTGAACAAATTCTGCACAAGGACTCTCCACAGACAAGCTTGGAAAGTGGATGCCCTGTCCTTCAGTTTATGCATTTCCCCCTCTGCCTCTCCTCTCCAAAGTGCTACTAAAGAGCAAACAGGATAAACCAAGGACAATACTTATTGCACCAGACTGGCCACTCCAACACTGGTACCCCCTCTTGTACAGCGTGTCACTTCTGGAACCATGGCACCTGCCTCAGACCCCTGCCCTGCTGTCCCAGCAGAAGGGCCAGATTCTGCACCCACAGCTTCAAACCCTGAACCTTTCAGCCTGGCTAATTACATGACCTCTCCTTTTCCATCCCTCAGTAAGCAAGTGATGGATGTCATTCTGGAGGCAAGGAGGCCTAGTACTAGAAAATCCTATGCTGAAAAATGGAAGAGATTCTGTTCCTGGAGCCAAACACAGATGATGGACACAATTGTGCCCAATTTACCACTCATTCTTCAATACTTAACTGAAATGCTTCACAAGGGCCTTTCCTTTTCTTCCATCAAAATTCATGCCTCTGCCATCTTTAGCTCATTATAATACAGAGCCATCCCTCTTCTCTCATCCACTGCTGAAGCAATTCCTCAGAGAGACCAAAAACTTAAGACCTCCCAGGAGAGCCCCTACTCCAGCCTAGGACCTTAAGTTTGTATTGGAAAAGCTCACTCTACCTCCCTTTGAGTCAGCTGCAAATGCAGAATTGAAATTCCTTTCTTGGAAAACAGCCTTCCTTCTAGCCATCACTTAGCAAGAAGGGTGTCTGAATTACAGGCGCTCATGTCACTGGAGCCTTTCATCATCTTTCACGCAGACAGGGTGTCCCTCAGGACCAATCCCTCCTTTATGCCCAAGGTAGTATCCAGTGTGGCCCTTAATCAGTCCATTCATTTGCCAGCCTTCTTTTCTAATCCACAGAACAAAGGGGAACGAATACTGCACTCCTTGGATGTGCACAGACAACTTAGATTTTACTTGGACAGGACTAAGCCTCTCAGGAAATCTGAACAGCTGCTGGTTGCATTTGCTGCAGGGGCAGAGGGGAATACCATTTCAAAGCAAAGCATTTCTAAGTGGATAGACCATTGCATTCATTTCTGCTATAAGCATCATGGAAAACCTACTCATAAGACCGCATTCAACTAGGGCTGCAATCTACCTCTACAGCCTTTCTCAGAGTTGTCCCTACCAGGGACATCCTAGAAGCTGCTACCTGGAGTTCTGTACATACCTTCACCAAGCATTACCACTTGCCAATTTTTTCTAAATCCAGAGCTGGTTTTGCCACTGCAGTCTTGCAGGGCCTTATAGCTGGTCCTAATGCTATCTAACTGCCTCCTCTCTTCCTTAGCTTTGGGAATCTACCCAAATGTAATGACTGCAACAGTGAAACATGAAGAACATAGTACAGTTGTATACACTTACCATAAATGTAGATGTTCAAGTGTATTCACTGTTGCAGTCCTGGTTACCCTCCCTCCAGCCCCCTGACTTCTATTGACTATACCTCTATTCCTGCTTGCTATGCTTAAAGCTTTCTGGTGAATTTGCTTTTTGTTGGCGGTGTAACCTTGTATATAATTGCTTCCCGTTATGGGGGCACCTGACATCTGGGGCAAGAAAAACTGATGTAGTGGTGTTGGCTGCATGCTTTATACCCCTGACTACCTGACGTCATGGAAGAAGGGACAGCAACTGACGCAGGACCCAAGACTTTGATAATCAGGCTGACTGAGGGCTACCTGCAAGCAGATAACCCAAATGTAATGACTGCAACAGTGAATACACTCAAACATCTACATTTATGGTAAGTGTATATAACTGCAGGTAACAAAATGATTGGCCAGTTTGCCATTAATGTGCACCAATAATAAACATCTGTGATCTGATGATCACTAGAAAAAAAACAAAACAAAAGTAACTGATTCACCTTTAACACAAACCTTAAATTCTTTTCCCTTACAACCCAGCAGTACAACTACTTTCAGAATGGGTCAAGGTTTTCATTTAGCTACATTATGACAATCATTTCAGGTATGGGGTCTCCTAAAAATGGCAACTGCTGCGAACTTGTTTTCAGAGACCTTCTTTGTAGACGTAGAATGACAAAGCTTATGACTAGCATGCTAAGGGATGTATATTATGCATGCATATATGTAGGTGTGTTTGTGTGTATATGCATGTTTGTATATGTGTATGTATATATATATATATATATATATATATATATATATATATATATATATACATACACACACATATATATATATATATATATATATATATATATATATATATATATATATATATATATATTACAGCTAAAACTATGCTACAGAATCTTCTATCTTCCTTCTCATATAGCTTGACCATTGCTAAAAGTATACTTTTTTCTAAATCTAAGCTGGAATATGGGAAACCACTCCTTACATTCCAACCTGCCTACAACACAAAAAGATTACAGAACACTGAAAACAAAATCTTCAGATTCGCCCTTCTGGCAGAGTCTTGTACTGCCTCCTTCTGCAGAAACTAAAATTGCTCTCAATTATTGAAAAATCCACCTGCTTACTTAACTTATTATTATTTAAAATTGTAAATGAAAGATATTGCCCCCCCTATTAAAAAGACTTCTTCCCATCAGAGAACCTACCTACTCCATAAGAAATTCCCAGCCTAAAAACATCTCCCTGCATAGACCAAATTTTAAAACTGCTATAGGCAGAACAGCCTGTTCATGACTTGGACCTGCTATGTGGAATACCGTCTGTCCAGTTTTAAGAGGTAAAGAAACATTTAAGGACTTCAAAATGACTCTCTCTGAGCAAGTACATAGTGATTCTGCATGTAAATTCTTCATATACAAAGGTAACATTTTTCCTAACTCTTACTGCTTGACCAGACAGACCTCTTTGTCCTCTTTTGTAGTTTGGGTTCTCCATCCAAGTTTCCTTTACATTACCATGTTTTACCACAACTCACTGAAAATATGTGTTAAAGTATAATCAAAACTTTTGTTTAAGTACCACCTATGTTTCCATTATGTATTCTAAACAACTCACTGTAAATATGTGTTAAAATATACTCACCATGTTTACAACTCACCGTAAATATGTGTTAAAGTATAATCAAAACTTTTGCTTAAGTACCACCTATGTTTCCATTATGTATTCTAAACAACTCACCGTAAATATGTGTTAAAATATACTCACCATGTTTACAGGGGGCGCAGTTTCCTTTAAAAGAAGAAAATAAAGCAAAAAGTACACATTTTAAATGAAAATAGGTGGGGGGACTTAATTGCGCCCCTCCACACCCCCCTAACTATATATACCAACTCCAGGGTCGTACGACATTGGGGAGGGGGAAAAAATCCCTGTTATTTGCCTTGAATACTGGTTTTCGATCAAATTAAATTTCGATCAAATGGGTTTCGATCAAATGGTCTTTCGATCAAATTAAGTAGACCCCTGTAAATATGTGTTAAAATATACTCACCATGTTTACAACAACTCACCATAAATATGTGTTAAAATATACTCACCATGTTTACAACTCACCGTAAATATGTGTTAAAATATACTCACCATGTTTGCAACTCATCGTAAATATGTGTTAAAATATATTCACCATGTTTACAACTCACCGTAAATAAGTGTTAAAATATAATCAAAACTTTTACTTAAGTACCACCTATCTTTTCATTATGTATTCTAAATAACTCATTATAAATATTTGCTGATAAAGTAAACAGAACTTTTACTTAAGATATATATTTGTATAATAAGTAATGTATATATGCAGCATTCATATTTACTCTTCTCCTTCTTTCACCCCTTAGCCTGGGTCATGACTGAAAAGAGTCTTTGGATCAGCTCACCTACCTGGTTATCATACAGAAATAAAAAAAACAAAGTGTGTGTATTCATTTGTTCTTCTCTGTGGCTTTGTTATTTGTTTGTACACATACCTCAGCTGAACCGATGCAGAGTACTGCTTGGCATTCAAATGACACTAAGTAAAGGAGATTAAAATTAATGGTTTAAGACATTTTATAACATGAGATGCTGGTATTTAAAATGTGTAACTTAATTGGAAGAATTTGTATCATGTATAATAAAGGACATTAAGTAACTACAAAACTGAAATGGATATTGCATACAGTTAAATATATTGCATTTATATATTGTACTCTGTAGTACAATGAGGTGTAAAAATTAAAAAAAAAAAAAAAAAAACTGCAGCTGGTGAACACCTCATGCTACGGAAATCCCACTGTGGGTCACAGAGGCTTCGGCCTTTTCATGGTTATAGCTGTCACACAAGCTAATTATGTTTCCCTGATAATCTGAAATCCATCAAAAATGCTGTGGCAAACAGTGTTCTTACATTGGCTATTTTGCATTGTAAAACAACAGCACACTACACATTGTTGTAAAACTCACTTTTATTTTGAAGAACTTTAGCAAATATCTGAGATAAAGATGATGTAGAAGCCAGGAAAGAATGGACTTGCAAAGAAAATGTGAGAAACACCCATGATACTAATTCTTTGAGGATTTGTATTCCATAGGTTTTGTTGGCTCCATCACAGAATGCTACCCTTCTTAGTATGTTGATTGATGCGGAGGCATCACTAGAGTCACTGCCATGAATTTTGGGCTGGGAAATTACATCTGGAGTAATTTGCATGAGCATATGGCTGACCAGCTTTGACAGGATACATCTCTGGGAGATGGATCAATGCTTGGTGGAGTGAAGTCATAAGTGCAAACTGAAATGGAAGAAAAATGTCCAAAACCTATCAAGGGAGGGAAAGAGACATGGATTACACTTCATCTTAGATTAATATACTTGATGTAGTCATC